>NC_031781.1:1193137-1196777 GCF_001522545.3 Parus major | reverse complement strand
GGGTCCGGAGGCCCCTCAGGGGTTGAGCACTGACATGCTTATCACATCCGTTCCCCCGACCCAGGCCCTGGCCGGCGGCTCCGCGCCCCTGCCCGGGGGCGCCCTGCGGCAGCGTCGCCGCTTTTTTGTCAATGGGAGCGCTCCCGGGCGGCGCCCATTTAAGGCACCGGCGCTCGGCCAATGAGGCTGCGGAGGGTGGGCGGCCGCCCCTCGTCCTCGGCCCCCGGTTCCCCTGCCCCGCCCGGCCCCGCCGCAGACAATGGGAGGGTCCCGGGCCCCGCTCCGCGCCCCGCAACGCCCGCCCCTCGGCAGGTGTCCGCACGGGCCCGAGAGCATCCCCCGAGAGCGTCCTCCCACGGCATCCTCCCGACAGGCGTCCCCCGAGTGTATCCCTTCCAGAGCATCCCGCCGAGAGCATCCCCGAGAGCCTTCCCTGCCCAGCATCCCTCCTCAGCATCCCTCCCCAGCATCCCTCCTCAGCATCCCTCCTCAGCAGCCCTCCTCAGCATCCCTCCTCAGCATCCATCCCCAGCATCCCTCCTCAACATCCCTCCCCAGCATCCCTCCCCAGCATCCCTCCTCAGCATCCCTCCTCAGCATCCCTCCTCAGCATCCCTCCTCAGCATCCCTCCTCAACATCCCTCCTCAGCATCCCTCCTCAACATCCCTCCTCAGCATCCCTCCCCAGCATCCCTCAAGAGCATCTCCCCCAGAGCATCTCCACAAGTGCTCGGCTCTGCACAGCTCTGGGGTGGGTGTGGGGCACGGGCCTCAGCTCCAGCCTCTGGATCCAGGAGATGGCTGTGCCAAGCAGCCAATTATCACAGCTGCAAGCAAAGGGAAGGTGACTTGAAGGGAACTGGATACTCTTTGCTCACTGCATCTTTCAGTATTCCTCAAATGCAAGATATGACCGGGGACCGACTCATGTGTGGCCACTGCAAACACCACACAGCCCACCCATGTACAGCACTGCAGGTCACAACACCTGACAAGCCTCACGACCTTGGGTTATCTTTTTTGTGGGTTTTTTTTCTTTATTCCAGTCAGTTCAGTCATCTCTCTATGGATATTGACCCCATGATTCACTGTGAACATTTGGAATTAGCCTAGATAAAGGGAAAATTGGATCTCAACACCCATCTGTGCTCCCACCTGGAGCACTGGCTAGTTCTGGGGGCCTCAGCACAACAAGAGTATTGACCTGTTGGAGTCGGTCCAGAGGAAGCCACAAAAATAATTGGATGGTTAGAGCCCTTCTGCTCTGGAGCCAGGCTGGGAGAGCTGGGAGTGCTCACCTGGAGAGGTGAAGGCTCCAGGGAGATCTTAGAGCCCCTTCCAGTGCCCAAAGGGCCTTCAGAAGAGATGGGGAGGGACTTTGGGTAACAGCCCAGAGTGCCAGGACACGGGGGGAATGGCTTCCCACTGCCAGAGATCAGGTTAAATGGGATATGGGGAAGGAATTCTTGGCTGGAGGGTGGGGAGGTCCTGGAAGAAGCTTCCAAGAGAAGCTGTGGCTGCCCCTGGGTCCCTGGAAGTCCAGGTTGGACGGGGCTTGGAGCATCCTGGGACAGTGGAAGATGTCCCTGACTGTGGCAGGGTTAGGAATGAGATGGGCTTTAAGATTCCTTCCAACCCAAACTTCTGTAATTCACCCCTAGGTAAGGTCAGAGACACTGGCTTTGCCAAAGGCTGTGCCCTGCGACAGCTGTGACATTTCTGCTCTGTAAACTCACAAAAGGACTCTGGTCACCACTACTGCCAAGCTGCTTCCTCAAATATTAGGCTCATACAAACATACCATATGTTTTTGTAATTAAAATTTAAGTAAATGAAGAAAAATAATAAGAGAAGGTTTACCAGGTAATTATATCCTGAGATTTCTGAGGGAAAGGAAGCTGACTGTCAAGCAACCATAATGAGTTCTTTTACTTAATTAATTTTTGGTTAAGAATGATTGAAAAAAAAAAAACCCTTTTAAAATAAGAAACCAGATAGTTATTGTCAATAGAATTCCTGGTGTTTTATTTTTACAAATCACACTTCACTAATAATTCAGCCTCACGGATGCATTTGATCTTTAAGTGGTTTGTTTTTTGAAGTGTTCAAATATCAGGGATATTTCTAGGACTTGCAATTGTGGCATGAAACACAGATTTGTGTGCTATATAGAAATTTGAATTCCCAAACATTAATTAGTCCTGTATGGTGGGCTCTGCTCCTCTCTGCAGATGGAGATTTGGCACACAGAGAACAGTCTGCAGTTGCCAGGAGAAAAGCAGGGAAGGTGAAGAGCTCTGACACCTTCTCCCACTTATTACATAAATTGACCTAGAACTCTCTTCCCAGCAATGGAAATTCTCACTACCACGTAGAAAAAGGGTAAGATTCAGGCTAATGAGAGGGCAAAATGTAGCTGGAGCATTTCACTCTGCAGGTGGACAGGAGAAAATGGGGAATATTCTAAAGCTGACCAAGTACCAAGCCCAAAACCCACAATTGAGAAAAATATGGGGAAAAAAGAAGACATTGGATTTCCCCATCTGCCAGGCCTTGTCAGAGGAGAGAGGAAATCTTCACACCCTCAGGTGTAAGGGAGCATCCCACCCCTGCCTCAGGACACACGAGCACTGCTGAGCTGCACCAGTGTCCCCTGACCCCTTCCCAGGGCTGCACAGGTGAAACAGGACCTGTTCTCACAGCTGAGTTTTTGTCCAGTGCCAGAAGGTGCCCAGGGCTCTCCCTGTCTCCATTTGTCTGCTGAAAGCTTAGCAATAATTTGCATGTCACAAACCTGTGATCCACTACCAAGTGCTCCAAGTCTGTCTGATCTTTAATATTACTAAAATGGAAAGAAAAAATTTCTTCCCACATCTGCTGTTTGACCTTTTCCGTGCTGCCCTCTACCTGTTCCACATCCCCAGGTGGGTGAGCTGGGCAGCAGAGCTGGGCAGATGGGCTGGGCTGGGCAGAGCTGGCCAGAGCTGGGCAGAGCCGGGCAGATGGGCTGGGCAGAGCTGGCCAGAGTTGTGCAGGTGAGATGTGCAGAGGTGTGCAGATGAGATGGGCAGAGCTGGGCAGATGAGATGGGCAGAGCTGGGCAGATGAGATGGGCAGAGCTGGGCAGATGAGATGGGCAGAGCTGGGCAGATGAGATGGACAGAGCTGGGCAGAGCTGTGCAGATGAGATGGGCAGAGCTGGGCAGGTGAGATGGGCAGAGCTGGGCAGAGCTGGGCAGAGCTGGGCAGAGTTGTGCAGGTGAGATGTGCAGAGGTGTGCAGATGAGATGGGCAGAGCTGGGCAGATGAGATGGGCAGAGCTGGGCAGAGCTGTGCAGATGAGATGGGCAGAGCTGGGCAGATGAGATGGACAGAGCTGGGCAGGTGAGATGGGCAGAGGTGTGCAGGTGAGATGGGCAGAGGTGTGCAGGTGAGATGGGTAGAGCTGGGCAGGTGAGATGGGCAGAGCTGGGCAGAGCTGTGCAGAGCTGTGCAGATGAGATGGGAAGAGCTGGGCAGAGGTCTGCAGAGGTGTGCAGAGCTGTGCAGATGAGCTGGGCAGAGCTGAGCAGATGAGATGCGCAGAGCTGTGCAGAGCTGAGCAGAGCTGTGCAGGTGAGATGGGCAGAGCTGTGCAGGT
>NC_031781.1:1175693-1193040 GCF_001522545.3 Parus major | reverse complement strand
AGTGTGGCACAGCATGGGCAGTGTCTGACCCAGCTCCCCACGGCAGGAAACAATGGCCCATCCCAGCAGAGGGAGGCTGCCCAGCAGACAGAGAACTTGTCCTCAGCCATCAGGAGCTGTCATTCCAGGCCTTCCCCGGTGTCCATGACCACAATGGACACAGAGCTGGGGAAGGATCCAGTGCCCAGCTCTCCTGTGTCCTGTGCTCAAGCAGTCCCAAGCCAGCCTCCTGTCCCAGGCTCATGCCTGCTGGGTGAGGAATGCTCAGCAGGCACATGGAGTGGGCTGGAATAAAACCCAAAGTACAGGCTGATGCACTCTTTGTTTTTGCCATCCAGCCAAAGCCCTCAGCCACTGGGTACAGTCACCTACGAGCTACCTTT
This sequence comes from Parus major, assembly GCF_001522545.3. Taxonomy (NCBI): domain Eukaryota; kingdom Metazoa; phylum Chordata; class Aves; order Passeriformes; family Paridae; genus Parus; species Parus major. The sequence goes on along the minus strand of NC_031781.1, from coordinate 1,192,657 downwards.
CCACAAGGGAGAACTTCTGTGCTGGGCAGAGGCCCTCACACCAGAACAGGCTGCACAGAGAGGGTGGGGAGACTCCTGCACTGGGGATACTCCAGAACTGCCTGTGGACACAATCCTGTGCTCAAGAATGACTCTGCTTGAGCATGAGCACCAGGTGACCCACCGTGGTCCCCTCCAACCTTCCCCATCCTGTGATAAGCTATTTTATGGGGTTGCCTCTACTTTCCTCAGTTTACCCAGGACAGAAGCAAGTTATTGTTTCTCCTGCTGTCCCCTTTCAGCCTGTGCCAGCCAGCAGACACACAGGCACAAGGATGTTGCTCTATCCACACAGCATACTACATCAGTGTGCTTTGTTACCAAAGGACATGGAAAAAGATGAACATTTGCCATTTTCCTGATTGTTGGATCATCAGCCATCATCAGTGCAAGCTGGAAGCAGCTTCACCCTCGAGAGCTGACCAGTATACAGATGGCATTGGGAATTATAGCATGTTTCAACTAAGAGGCAGTGAAGGTGCTACCTCAGACTATGACCTTAATCAAGCCTTTGGCTTGGAGAACTGCTCTTTACAGGAATGAAAGTCAAGATGCTCACACCCTGGGTGAAGCTCTCTCCCCATGCACGGCACCAAGTGAAACACATTGCCCCAGAACAGAGATGGGCATTTCCACTTGACAAGCAGATTACCACAGCTCTGTCTTTGACTCCCCTCACTTGTGGCAGGAGCAGTCAGTCACTCACTGACACAGAGCAGGACAGCTTGTCCCAGTTAATAGCTAGTGTTAGTTTTAAAAGGGACAAGAAGAACAATTTCACCTTAATAACAGCCCTTATTTTCTTTCCATGTTTCTTCATTTTGAGTGAGGAAGTTCAGTCCAGTTCAACCAGCTTGACTTTCAGGTTCTCAGATACTGAGAAATTTTTTTTATTTATTTAAAATAAATGCTTGCAGGACACCATGGAAACCATAGCCTCCAGTTTTCTATTAACTTGTTTTTTTATATAATTTATAATTGGATTGAAATTAGGTCAAATACCTATTGAGAGCTACTTTCAGCTGCACCCAGGGTATGCTCTTCCACCTGCACATGTGCTCTGGGCCCTAGTGTAGTGTTATGTAGTAATTGTTTTTTCTTTAAAAGAACAAGAATGATCAGTTAAAAACTCAGTTCCACAACATATTCCCCGTTAGGTCATCTGTGTTCAATTTTAACTATTTGTTTATAGAGACAATATAGATACAGTGGTCCAAGTATTGTAGAATCCTGGAATCCTAGAAGGATTCAAGGTCGTCCCATTCCACCCCTGCCATGGCAGGGACACCTTCCACTGTCCCAGGCTGCTCCCAGCCCTGTCCAGCCTGGCCTTGGGCACTGCCAGGGATCCAGGGGCAGCCCCAGCTGCTCTGGGCACCTGTGCCAGGACCTGCCCACCTTTATAGTAAAGAACTCTTTCCTAAATATCAGTTGATCTCAAGTTAATGGTTGGACGATGTTAGAGGTGTTTTCCAACCTTAATCACTCTGATTCTATGATTCTAAGTCATTGAGTTAATAGAAACTAATCACAAAGGTGTAAAAAGCATTTCTGTATGTCAGAATGATGGATGCTGTTAGCAAACTCACCTTGCAGGTAGTGAGGGGTGGGAAGGTGTGTGCCACCCTCCTCAGCAAGGGCTGGGCTCCATTTATCTTTGTTTGTCCTGCAGTGTGACACTGGTACAACACATCACTCTAACATGCATCACAAGCTTAGACTAAAAAAATGTTCCATGTTTTTAATTCCTACAGAATTTAATAGGCATAACAGTATGCCACCACATTACCTCTCAGGTTCCTTAAATAAACAAACTTAATGGTGCTGCACAGAAGTTAATGGGCAGTATCTTCATTGCTGTATGGATTTATGAGGTGTGATTGCTGCTCCCCAGGCCAGGAGCCAGCTGTGCCCAGGGAATTGTGTTCAGGCCTCCCTGAAGGGCAGCTTAGTCAGCAAAAACACTGTTATTTTACAATTCTAGGATTTACATCGAGCATCATCTCTCCACACCACTTCATGAAGGTGAGGTTTATTTTTCAGACAGGCAGCCTGTCACCTTTCCCACCCTAAACCTGACCAATGATGAATAGCTGTTTTAAAATTACTGCATAATTCCAAAATTTGTATTTAATTATTCATCTGCTTTTCTTTGCCAGAAAACAATGGCTTTCAGCCTGACATAAACACAAATGAATGACCCAATTAATTTCCCACTGCTCCTGTGTGGCCACAGGGGTTGCATGAGTTCAAAGAGCAGATTGGGTTTTTTGAAAACCTCTTTCACCTCTTGTGCCATTTCCTGCTATGATCCCTCGGGTACCTACATAATGAAAACAAAATAGATGGAAAGGGCAATGTAAGAATTAGATCAAAACAAGGAACAGAGCAAAACAGACCAAATCAAGGAGTTGAATGTGACACTTAATAGCACGGTCAGGACTTTCCAAAACATTAATATTTAAGTTGAGCCAGTGAATAGCCTTTACTTTTTTATTTTTAGCATGAAGCTGTATTTTATCAAAGAGCCCATCTAACACATTATGTTGCAGAATAGGCAGATTTAAGACATAATGACAGAGCCATTATTCTTCCTAACATAAAAGATGGGGCATAAGTTCTTCTAACTTTAATAAGAACATCTGCTGATCTCGTCTCCATGAAACGCTGCTCGTTATACTGAGCTCTTTGATCCTGGCTTTTCCATGAACCAAGGAAGTGGTGAGAGCACAAAACCTCAGCACAAACCCCTCCCTCCCTGCAAAGTGCACTCAGTGCCAGGCTCCAGTCCCAGACAAGCTGGAGCGGGCGCTGTGCTGTGGGTATCGCGCCCATGTGGATCCAGTGAGCCCCAACACCCCACTCTGAGGAACACTCAAAGGCCACAAGCACCTCTACCATGGCATTAACCTGAAGTTAAAACAAGATTTAAAACAAAGGTTAACCACTGAAGTAATACAGATACTGTGTCACACATGGATGACAACAAAAGACCTGAGGACCAACGCCTGTGGCCTTCATCCTCCACCCTCCTCATGGGAAGCCTCCTGTTTAGTGCACTGACACTTCATTTTTAACCTTCATCCTCCACCCTCCTCATGAGGAGCCTCCTGTTGAGTACATTGACACTTCATTTTTAAGGGCTTTTAAGCAAGCAGCTAACACCATTGTCTTCCTGAGGGAGTCACCACACGGACACACAGAGCTCCAGCCTGCTTAGGGCTCACAGCAAGGACAAGGAACCTTCTGGAGCCCCAAGGTGGCTGAGCTACGTGACACCTGGGATACATGAGCAGGCCTTTCAGTGCTGACTGCTCTGCTGGAATGCCAGGGCATCACTGGAGACCAGGCTGTCCAGCTGGGATAAAGAGCTCCACCCATGGTGCTCGGACATGGGGCTTGGGCTACACAGGAGAGGTAGCCTTGTGTCATCTCATCCAGTTGTATGCAGTTGCTTAATATAATCTTGTTCTCTCTGCTGAATCCTCTGCAAACATCTGAAAAAGTAACAGAATCAGTCAGGTTGGGAAAGCCCTCAAAGGTCATCAAGTCCAACCAGCACTGTCTTACCCACCAGTTACCCAAGTGCCACATCTACACATCTGCTAAATCCCTCCAGAGAGGGTGACTCTACCATCACTGTGGGCAGCCTGTGCCAGAGCAAGAAAACTCTTTCAGTGAAGAAATTTTCCCTCTTACCCAATCTAAATCTCCCCCAGGGCAACTTGAGGCTGCTTCATCTTGTCCTGTCACTTGTTACTTGGGAGAAAAGAAACCTCCACCTGGCTACACCCTCCTGTCAGGGAGGTGCTGAGAATGAAAAGATCTTCCTACAAGCCTTATTTTCTTCAGGCTAACTCAATTTAAGCTGCATCATCCTTTTGGGCAGAATTACATGTGTGGCTTTTTTTCTTGGCATAAGAATTAGTGGAGAGCCACTGGTGTGTTGCAGAGTCACAGCCAGCTCTGAATTGCTTTTAGAGGTCCTAACAGAGTTTTGCTCTTGCTCTTTTGCCTTGTAGAATAACACTCCAGAAGAATGTTGATATATTACCATTTTTCAGTATTTGATGAATATGTATGGCACATTGCAATGTCAAAATTTCCTTCTCATCTGTCAGTCCAACACAACAAAAAAGAAATTGAGAAGTACCACGGTGTAAAGAAGCTGCAATTACTGTTTCCAGTTCCCAAGAGGAAGCCAGAAAATCCACTGAAGATCCTACCTCAGACCACAGACAATAGATTCCAGGACTGAGCCCTTTGTTCTTTTTCCTTTTCCCTGACAACAGCAAAGGCTGCAGATGAACCCTTGATCTCAGGACTCTGCTGAGAGAGTTGGCATCCTGTATGAGGGGGGCTCAGGAAAAGCCTTTGAGAACTCTTAGTTACAACATACCACCAAAAATAAAAGCAACACATCTCATTTTGGGTGCCAAACACCAAGGTCTGGAGTTCAAGTTCAGGTGTTAAAATTCAGTATTTTCAAAACATCAGATATCATTAACTGCACAGTACTATTTGTCTGATAATTTAAAATAAGTGTTGGATAAACTCCATAAGATTTGTAAAGCAACTAATTTATACTTAACAACAGTTAGTTTAGATAACAACATAATGAAATTGGTGTAGTCTCCTGAATTTCCAGGTGGGGTCTAAGCACAAGTGCAGTGTCTGAGGCAAGGTCCCAGTTCTGGTTTAATTGCATTGACTGGCCACTGATTTAAATGAAGGCAGGATCAGCATGTGATATAAAAATTTCCCATCATTATTTCCCATAATAACTGTGGGTCTACACACTGTCCATGTGCTTGTTGAGGGAAAAGATGCATTCAAACAAATGTCTGCAAGCCAGATAGATCCCAAAAATCTGCAAGGGAAATTAAAACATGATTTTAAATCTGAAAAATAAAGCAAACGAGACACAATACTACTCATCTCTCATCCTTTATATCATAAATTCAAAGGTTCTAAGCCCATATTTTAACTTTTCCTCTGAAATTAGTACACTATATGTTTTATTGCTTTTAAGAGGAGAAGAGATGATTACCAAAGCCATTAGCAGCTAGGCACCAGCATCTTGCTCATCAGAATTTATGGTACACTTTGGAGTTTACTTTCTGGGCAGGGATTTGGCTCATTTTCAAGCCACAGTGACAGCTGGTTGTGTAATTGAAGAGTAAGTTTACAAAACTATGTATGTGAGAGCCAAAATCACCAAGCTCCACCAAGTGGCACAAGAGAGAAGGTGTTGCCATAACGGTGGAGCTTTAGAATGGTTTCAGAGGAGCTTTGATCTCCCTTTATGCTGCCATAATTCAGTGTGCAGCTATCTGTGTTCTCTAACTCATACATGGCAGATGAGTGGAGCACTGAGGGAGAGATTCACTGCAATATAATTATTATATTCGACTTGTGATCCTGCAGTACTTGTCTCCTCATCCTGCTGGTTACCATGGAATCATGGAATATCCTGAGCTGAAAGGAAGCCATAAGGTTCATAAAGTCCAGCTCCATGCCTGGGTCTGTGTTTGAGCTGTAGACACATCATGTCCTTTAAAATGTACACCACTAGATAAACATTATAAATAAATATGAACAGAAAGAACAAGTTCCTTGTTAATAGAGTGCATATTTGTCTATTTAGCTCTACCCACAAATATTTCAGTGATATTCTCACTTCAAAACCACATGTTAAAAACACCTGCATGTTGCAGGTAATTTTGACAAACATGTAGTAAATGTTTTTTCTGCAGTACTGCTATGTTATATTTCATAAAAACAGACCAAGAAATTCAAACTGATCTGCTAACAAGGCAAGCACAATTTTGAAAGCTCTTTGCAGATAATTTTTTTTATGAGGTGAATCAAGTGTCACACTCCTGCAGACCCAGTGCCTCTGTGGACATACACATCTGGCCCACAAACACCTGGTGCTGCTGATTTCTGTGCCAGCAGTGAATTGGGCAGGACACACAGAGTGTTACCAGCACCAAAACCAATGATGGCTCCTGCTCTGGAGTGTTTCCAGCCATTAAATTAACCAATATTCTCTTTTGAAAACACTTGGAGAAGGATAGGGCAGGCAAGAGAAAGTCATGAAGACAATGAGGTGCAGTCCTGATCCCCAGGGCAGGAACACCCTCAGATGCTCTGTCCCATCCCACACGTTCAGGTTGCCAATTCCACTCTGCTGTCATTACACAGGTCTTTAGTTAGAACTGGCTTGAGTTCAAAAACGTGTCTGCTTTTTCCAGGTCTATCAGCTGATGTGATAAGGCCATCATTTTCATCCAGAAAAGAAACCACCCAACAATCTTCACTGCACAGAACCCCAAGGATGTTACTTTTAGAATCACTTCACATGTTTAATGTCAACCCTAGCAGGGTGTTCTCCCCCTCAGTGAATCATTCAGAACTGCAGTGCTCCCCCAGAGCACAGACAGAGGCTGAACTGGGAAAGGTTCCAACACCCTGGGACAAGTCCCATAGTGAGAGTAATAATAAAACTCCTTTACAACTACTCACAGTACTCTTTTCAGTAGTGCTTTGGGGGATCTTTTACCCTTTGTTTATTTTTAAGGGACCATCACGTGTCATATAACATGCTTTAAATTCTGAATTTAAGGGAAATGAATGGGAAATCAGCCAGATATGCTTTGGTGTGCCCAGAGCATAGAGGGAGAGAGCACACTGGAGAAAAAAAGCAGCAAGATCTGTGCAGTTCACTGGCTGTAATGCTGTGATGGAGGGTGTGACAGCAAGAGAGAAGCCACCACTGCAGCCATGAGGCATCTCAGGGTGCTGGCTGGCAATCACATCAGTCTGGGACTGATGGGGTGGCAGTACCACAAACCAGGGAGGAAAGGAAGGGAAAACTGAGAGGAAAAAAACCTCAACAAAACAGCCCCAAACGAAAAAAGGAAGAGTGGAAAAAATGCAGGACTGGATGATCCTTGTGGGTCCCTTCCAGCTTGGGGTATTCTACAGCTGTGTGATTCTATGTTTCATCAGTGTCTTTCTAGTCAGACCAGAATGACTAAACCCCAGCTGAACCCCGCAAGCTATCTAAAAATAATGCTGGATTTTAATCTTTGCCCAAGATAATTCAAGGTATTTTTCTCCCTCTCACATATTACTTGTCTCAGTAACGTCAGGACTGACATTAAAAGATCTTCCCTAGCACAGAGAAGAAGCTATTACTATGTTCCCAGGGTTTAAAGATGAATGCCTTTTAATATAAAAGTTTCCTAGCAACATGTGTTATGAACCCAGAATGTATTGCAGAGGCAGTGATGCTTTCAGCGTTGTCTCCATCGCTCCAGCTGAGGCAGTCACTGTGCTCTGCTGCCTTCCCTGCCTTCACAACCCACAGTATTACAGAACAGCAGTCTCCTCTTCATAGGTTCAGCTTCTCACTGTCTCCCACTTTGTTCTTACACATGAAAATATCTACCCACCCTCGTCTGGTGATGTGTATCTGTTGCTTTTCTTCAGCGTTCTGAGGAAGCATCTCCTGTTTCCCCACTGAGCATCAGTCTCCTGAGTACTTCTGGTTCTCACATTACTTAGAGTGCAGATGATCCAAACCAGGCAGCTCTTTTGTGTTTGGAGAGGGGTGGGCAGCTGAAGGATGCTCCTGGACCAGCACCTCCCCACCCAGGGCACCACATTCTCCTGCACTGTGCAATGACCACAGAGCAAGAGCAGGGAGCACCTTCCACACTGGGAACTGCATCCCACAAGAGAAATAAACATGGGAAAAGGCTTAGCAAACCCCATTTTTTATATGATTGGGGAAGAAGAAGGAAAGGGGGAAGTAAAGGAAGAAGGAAAGGATGAAGGAAAGGAAGAAGGAAGGATGAAAGGGGCATCCTGTAGCTCCTTTGAAAGGGAATCATGATACAAAAGGTTATTCCAGACTTCCACCAAGTCTTGAGGAAAATCCTTTGGAGCATGGGTGGAGACTGTGACAAAAGGTTCTTCTTCCCAGGAGCAGATCCTGAGCACTGCCCTCTCTATCCCAGGATTCCCCTCATGATCAGGGCTCTCCAAGTGCTGAGAGAAACAACAGAGGAGGGCACAGGGGGGGAGATGGGATGCTGGGGAATTAGTGAAGGTTGAGAGGAAAAAAAAAACATCCCACCCCTGATTATTTCTTGGGGTTCTTGGGACAATTTCCTGGGAATTGGGCCCAAATGCCAGGATTGTAAAGTGCAAACAGACAACTGCTTCTCTGTCAACCTGAAAAATACTAGAAATACCAGTAGTGTGTACTGCTCCTCCCCTGGGCACAGGGAATGCCAGCAGAAAGGCATATTTAGGGATCAAATTGAGAAATGACACAGCCTCAGAGGGAACAATGCCTTCCTCACACTGAGGTGCAGCTGCTCCTCAGCAGCTGAAGGGCAGATATCACAGAACCATGGAATTGCAGCCTGGTTTGGATGGGAAGGCAGCTCAGAGCTCATCCAGTGTCACCTCTGGCACAGGCAGGGACACCTTCCACTGTCCCAGGCTGCTCCCAGCCCCATCCAGCCTGGCCCAGGTGTCCATGGGCAGCCACAGCTGCTCTGGGCACCCTGAGCCAGGGTCTCTGTACTGAGCTGTAGCTTGGGCTGGAAGTGCAGCCCCTGGCAGCTTTCACAGCTCCCAGGAACATCTGTGTGCCATCAGGAGCTGTACAAAGTGCAAAGGCCAAATAACCCAGATCCCAAAGGGACATTAGCCTTGCCCTGAGCACTGTCCTCTGTCTGTCTCAGAGGAAAAGGAGGGCAGTGGGATTTTGGACAGTTCCCTGCTAAGTCAGGCTGTTCCAGCCTTAACTACAAGGAGGCAGGCTGCTAGCAAACACTCCTCACAGCAGCATCTGGGAGCAACATCTGAGCCCTTTTGTGATCCCTTCCTCACTTATTTACTGCAAAAACATACTGATGAAGTTTTGTGAACACCAGGATAGGCAGCTGAGATACCACACTGTCAGTGGTTTTGTGATACAGCGTTTGCTTTAATGCATCCCTCAACAGCAGGTCACAAGATTGAGTTAGAGAAGCTTCAAAGAACTTTACTTTCAATTTACTCAGTCCCTCCATAGGGAAATTAATCTGTAATGTCACAGAATACATCTTGATTCCTTTATTTCAGGGCAGCTCCACATTGCACCATCCCATTAGGTGAGGGTGCCTCACACCAGCTGTGCCAGCTCCAGACCCTGCAGGGCACCACAGGGAACACAAAGCCAGGAGTCAATCACAGGCACACAGAGCTCTCTGCCAGGGGCTGGACAGGCTTTGGAGCAGCCTCAGGACATTTAGGAAACCTCCTTTGGGTTTTTCTATAGCAGACATGGTCCTGAAGCTATAGGGAATATGCTCTGTACATTAACCTGCTCTTGTTATGTTTGCATATTGTGGGATCTCTGGGCTGAGGAGCCAAAGCTGCCCAGAAAAATTCTAACATATAATTCCTTGCAAGGGAAGCCATGACCCCACCCCAACTGCTTTGAGAATTCATGCACCTGCAGCAGGGATTTCTTACACAGGCCAATAAGGATGAGTTCGTTCCCTTTGAGTAGGGCAAAAAGTGAATAGAGAAATGGCTTTAGAGGAAAAGTTCTCTTTGTGCACTGGGAGGAGAGAAAGGCTCTTCATTTCCCTTTGACCCCAGAAATCAGCTCCTTTTGGGAGCCAGTGCCTTGCTGAGCACAAATTCCTCGATTCTGAACGCTACCAATCCAGCAGCATTCTCACAAGAGACAGATTTGGACTTGGCAAAGAGGAGGCATAACTGGGATTCCTCTGCTGAATGTCAGGGGTGTCTCACCCTCTCCCTTCCTCTCCCAGGGGTCTGGGCTGCAAACCAGCTCCTGGAGAGTCTGTATTTTTCTTGTTTCTGCTAATTCTGGGATAAAAGGGCTAATTTAGGTTCTTGCTATGGGAGGAGAATGTTCAGATAACCTTTACAGTGTTAATTGCAGTACACACAACACAAGCTTAAGCCATATATTTTTGGCTCAGAGAGCACACTTTGCACTCTCTCCTCACTCCTTATCAGGTTCTACATCTGATGCTCCTTATTTATAGACAGCTGCCTTTCTCTGGCCCTTCTGGCTCTCCACAGCTCCCTGACAGAAGGCTGGAGCCAGGGGGGCTCTCAATCTCTTCTCCCACATAAAAAGTGACAGGACAAGAGGAAACACCCTCAGGTTCCACCAGGGGAGGTTCAGGCTGGATATCAGGGTTAAAAACTGCACTGAAAGAGTGGGAAAGCATTGGAACAGTCCTGGGACATGGTGGAGTCCAGGGCTGCTCAAAATAAGAGTAGACATTGCACTTTGCAACGTGCTTTAGTAACCATGGTGGGATTTGGCTGAAGACTTGATGACCTTGGAGGTCTTTTCCAACCTCAATGATTCCATGATTCTTCAAAACATTGAGTGTTACAGCTTCTACCCAGTACCAAAAGCTAAACAAGCAAAAAGAGGAAAAACCCTCTGCAGCCCTGGAGTGCTGTCCTTCCCATCTTACCAGAGTCACTGTGGCACAGCAGCCAGGAAAAATGGAATCCTATGGTACCCTAAGCTCATATGACTCTCAGCTTCTTTAAGTGTGCAAGTATCACAGAACTGAGAATGGTTTGGGTTGGAAAGGACCTCAAAGCCCATCCAGTGCCACCCCTGCCATGGCAGGGACACCTCCCACTGTCCCAGGGGCTCCCAGCCCTGTCCAGCCTGGCCTTGGGCACTGCCAGGGATCCAGGGTTACACCTGTGCCAGGCCTGCCCACCCTGCCAGGGAAGGATTTCTTCCTAATCTCTAATCCAAATGTAGAGATGTTCTCCCTTGTTCTATCACTATCTGCCCATGCAAAAAGTCATTCTCCATCATTTTTATAGGCCCCCTTAAGGTACTGGAAGGATGTGTGTGCTCTATTTCATTCATGCAGGTGTAGAAGAATTCCTTCACAAAAACAAATGTCATAAATCCATAATGAGCTGTTATTATACACACCACTGATTCTCTGCTTTAAATCCACCTTCTGGATTTCAGCCACATATCCAACACTATCAATAACATATCTTCAAAATTCTGCTAACATTTTGTTCTCCTAAAAAGAACTTTTAAAGCAGGACAGATCTCCCAGCTCCCAGGCCAGCCTTCCAGGGCAGAGTGAGGTATCTCCTGGCACCTCCAGGCTTTCAGTGCTGTGGAGCTGTCACAGCTGCTCAGAGGGGACCAGTTCTGCTTCAGCAGCAACTGTGGGCCCTGCTCTGGGGGCCAGAGACACCAAAAGGTATCTGCCAATTTTCCTTCCTGCTTGGTACTACTCTTACCTCATAAAAAAATTGTGCTGAAAGTCCAGTTTCTGATCTCAGTTTTTCTGTCCAGGCATATAAACTTAATTTTCTGATCCTGACTTTTTTGCAGATTCTGGCTCTTTCTTAGCATCACATTTTTAAGGCTTCATCTCTTTTTGCTTGTAAACTGTGTTGCTCTAAAAAAAACCTGTGTTGCACTAGAGGAGGAAAAACCCAGTAATACCTGTATTCATAATACCACTTTCCAGTTTTACATGGTCTTGTAGATTTTTTTGGAACAGCTCTTTAGTGCTGTTCCTGCTCTCTGCAAATGACTGAGATGATGGCAAAACACTGAGAAACTTCAGTGGGGATAGAGGGGAATGCCACTGTGATGAGACTGCTGTAAATCCTAACTTCATAACCACACTGGGCTGTAGCTGTTTGAGGAACCCTTTTGCTCATTCCAGCAGACCACATTGTCATTATTAGTCAGTGCAGTTATTCCTTCCCCATGGGGATGGAAAACTGTAAATAGCAAAAAGAACAAGAATAGGCAGCAGTCAAGCAACAGAATATTAAAAAGGTCATATGAAGTGCACAGCACCAAAATATTGGAATGGTTGTATTAGAGGGTGGAATTCTGATAATAGCCTCCCAATTCTAAGATAATATTAGCATGGAAAACTAGCACAGAATGTGATTAACAAGAATTGTTTAAAACACAGGGTTTTCTTCAACGCTCATATTCCTTTTCTGAATGTCAGCTAAATTCTGTGAGCTTTATCATCCTTTCACCAGAGGTTTTAATGATGCTCCATTATATGAGAATGCAGCAGAATGAAGAAGAGCCTCAGTTGTTCTCTTTGACCCTGCACTTCCATTTCCCATGGCACGTGCTCCAGCCAGGCCCTGTGCAGCTCAGCAAATCCTGTGCATCCCCAGAAAGATGAGAACACACCCAGCTCCCCACTGCTACAGCACCAATCCATACTAATCATGGGTGCAGCCCAGGGAAAGAGTGGAAGAGGGAGATGTATAATTGCATATTGGATGGGAGATCAATGGCTCATGAGCCCATCACCCTGGGAGATGGGACCAAGCTGCTGAGTCATTGATTATTTCAAATGATTTCAAATATTTCAACAGTGTCTGTTGCTCCTGAACACCAGAGTGGCTTCAGACAAACTCAGTGATTTCTTCCAGCACCCTCCTAGAAAGGAAATCAGTTTTCAAAGACTTTGAAATCTCTGCTATTCCCATAACTGTAAGAATTGGTTTGCTTCTAGGATTTTCATCTAAAGGCTATATATAACCTTTCAGGGCTTCTGTCAGAACACCAGAGATGGGGAGAAATCCGTGTTGCTACTGGAGACCAGAGCAAGGAAGGGATAATGGTTTCTGGCAGCACCAGCTGACAGCACCCAGTGAACACAGTCCTCACCTGGAACAGGCATCACCTGAATGTCACCTTTTAGCTGGGCAAAGCATACTGATATCAGACAGAGAAGTTGGAGTTGAAGAGGGAAAAGTGTGTGCCTTTCACAATTAAATGCCTGAGCAACAGGTTCAGGGAACTATGAGCATGTGAGTGGGAATGAATGAGGGGCTGGGGTACTTCAGTGCACACTGCAAAGTTAAATCTGCAATTTCCATTCCATTGGTAATGAAAGGATGTGAGGATGGAGAGGCCCTGGCACAGGGTACCCAGAGAAGCTGTGGCTGCCCCTGGATCCCTGGAAGTGTCCAAGGCCAGCCTGGGACAGTGGAACGTGTCCCTGCCCATGGGGAAACAAAATTATCTTGCAGATCCCCCCAACTCAGGCCATTCTGGGATTCTGTGAGATGTAATAAACTGCAAATAGGATGACAGTTTCTAGAGGGTGAATGTGCTGTCCTTTGACAGACCAGGAGCTGAGGATGGCTCAGCATTTCCCCTGGGCACAGCATCACCTAAAGCTACCTTCCAACATGCTGATCCTGCTCTTTCTTGCTGGGGAAGTCACTCCTTGGCCAGCAAGTTAAAACAGCTCACAACATTTGGTAAAATTTAGAATATACAGCCTAAACTGGCCAAAGCCCTCATTTCTACAGGACATGGAAGTCAAAGCCAGACATGGTTCTGGATGGTGGAAAACACTGTGGGAAACAACTGAGGATTCAAATGAGGATGCCTGATTTTCTTCCATACTTTCTTTACTTTATACATTCCATAGCTTCTTTAACTGGGCCTTAAGGAGGGTTTATAGCTTGGCTTTTGTAGGAAGCAGGATAAACAATGCTTTTTCTGGTACTAGTTGAGAGTGGGTTTTTAATAATATACTTGCACTTTATAGGGGATCATAATTGTTTTCAAATAGGGTCACCTCATTGCTTCTTAAATATTGCTGTAATCAAGGGTGCAGTGCAAAAACCCCAAAGATTTTAGAAGCTGGAAAAGCAGCTGAAACATGGAGCTTTCAGGTAATGCATCAGAGAGGCATTCTAATTATTTTTTGGTGACTTTTGACAACAGGGCACAGACCATTCTTTACTGCATTTCATTACAAGTTTGGACAAATCTGAACAACAGAATTTTTTGTACAAATTTATATCTGTTGTGCAGATGCATTTACAAAGTATTTTCAGAGGTTTGCAGAAAAGATTTGATAAAAATGAAATAAAACCAGTTAACAAAATATTTTTATTATTATTTCAAAGCAAAATTCTCTGTTCTCCCCTTTGTACAATATCCTGTTACAGCTGGAGCTTTTTCTATTTCATTTTGTGGGGCAGAATTGCACTCCATAAGGCATTAAGGTAATACCTCAGTAGGGAATTTTCAAGCTCACTCTTTCAAGCATTTATATTTTCTAAAGTGTTATTCTAGTTTTACCAATAGACTCCAACTTCAATAAGTAATTGAAACTCTATCTGTAAATCGAACACCCCTGATCTGAATCACAGGGGAGCAAAAATAAACCTTTATCCTCTGCACTGGAACCCTGATGCCTGAATTCAGCTCTTTCCTGTGATCTTGCAGATTTTATAGCAGAATTAGCTATTCAGTGCCAAATTCTGCTATTGGGTTCAGGTCCATTTGATTTAATTACCAAATAATAGAAACATTGGAACAATAAAAGATCAGTTTCAAGTGTGTCCTATTTAAATACATCTGCTTATCCCTGAGATTGTTATATCAAGGATATAATAGAATTAGTGCAGTAGGAATTGAGGCTGTACCACAGCAAGGGAACCACCACTGCTTGGGAATGCATTTTCCCAATGTGACATATAAACATACACAGAACCCACCCTTCCCAAACACAGCACCTCTGGAGAGCAACAAAGGGATCAGAGATTCTGGGAGTGCCATGGAGAAGGACAGTGACAGCATCAGTAAAACCACAGAACCATCGAATCTCCTGAGCTGGAAGGATCACCCAGTCCAGCTCCTGGCCCTGCACAGACACCCCAACAATCCCACCCTGAGCATCCCTGGGAGCGTTGTCCAAATGCTCCTGGAGCTCTGGCAGCCTTGGGGACGTGACCAAACCCTGAGGAGTCTGTTCAGTGCCCAAACACCCTCTGGGGAAAGAATCTTTCCCTGATAGCCACCCTAGCCCTCCCCTGGGCAGCTCCAGCCGTTCCCTGGCTGCTGTCCCTGTCCCAGCGAGCAGAGATCGGAGCTGCCCCTCGGGAGGAGCTGCAGCCCCCGGGGAGCTCTGCCCTCAGTCTTCCCTTCTCCAGCTGAGCAAACCAAGTGTCCTCAGCCCCTCTCTGTAGGGCCCCTCCAGACCCTTCCCCATCCTTGTGCTCCTCCTTTGGACACCTTCTAATGAATTTATTTAAAATCATGCCATGGTGTCTCTATGACATGGGACAAGAGATCACAGCAACAGAAACCTCCTCATGCAAGGCAGATGTCCTAAAGGCACTTTTATCAGTCTGCTTTTATCAACATTCTGTGAAATGCTTTGCCAGCATTTCTGTAGGTAGCTGTGCACTACCAGCCTTTGTTTTATCAAAGGATGACACAAGCTCTGCAAAGCCTGCCCAGGGCAAGGCTGGGCTGTGGTGGCTCTCACAGCCCAGGATGAGAGACAGCAGCCAAGGCTAAATCTTCTGCGAGCACATGGCTGCATTTAATACCTCTCCCAATATCTTAAAATAGCTCTATTTGCTTTTCTTTTGTCATGACACTTTCTTCACTTGCAGGCTGGAGCAAGACTATTTTCTCTCTTGATTAATGTCCCCCTAGCAAAATGACTTATAAATATGGATATATAGATATGGAGCAAGTGTTGCTGAAGTGTGGAGGGCTTGAGCCTGTCTACCACTTCAAGTTTCATAATCATGAGCAAGCTGCTTTCCAAGACTTAGCCCTCCTCTTTGCCATTCTGCTGACTCAAAAATAGGCCTGTGTTAGGTTTTTTCATAACCACCATATGGTGCCTAGAAAACCTTTGGTACATTTGCAGTTCCCTGGGGTCTGCTCTGGATTTAAGAAGTAGATTTCTGAGGATGGCAATCATTTATGGCAGCTCAAGCAATTTTTAGGGGTGTTTTTTACATCTTTTCTAGTGCATAATGTTTATCCAGCAAAGAGGCAGCATCTGAAGTGTCTCCTCAGTGAAGATGGGTACTGCCTTTTCAATGCCCCAGGTTTGATGCTCTTGATTTAAAACACTTGCTCCTGCATCAAAAGTACACAGAAGTGCAAGATTTCTCTTCAGGTCTCTAAGCACATCCCCACTTACCCATACACTCCCTGCCTGCCATTTGTCTGGCTTATCTCTCACCTGCTTTCCTCAGTAGTTTTTATTTAAACAATCCTTTTGCAAACAGAATTGAAAGTTGTGCTGCAGGTGAGGCTGCAATGTGGATCTCAAATAGGATATGGTTACATTTGCTGTGGCATTTATCTAGATTATTATCCAGCTTCTCACATTTTATTATATGGCCACAGCCACACTGATCAGCTTCCTTTAATTTCATCCCTGCAATGTCTAGAGATGTTTCAAGTTTCTTCTCTATTGTTTTTTATCAACCCTGAATTTTATCCATTTTGTGGCTTGGTTGGTTAGGTTCACCCCAAGTCTTTGGGTTTTATCTTTAAAACTAAATTTCTCCTTGAAAGCTGTGATACGAGTCGTTCACATTTACTTCCTTGCTCTCTTTGCTTTAACGCCTTCTCCAGATTCTTCTCCTCCAGAGATGAGAATAATTAGTACCTACTCTGAATTTTATAGTTTTGGTACTATTTTTTGCTAGAATGAATATTTCCCTACTTCTGAATGCATTTTAAGACAGCTGGAGGTAGGTGACTTGATCTGAATAAATTAACAGCTAAACTTCCCTCCAGAACAGACCAAGATGTACTTTGATGAGTGAATTCATTATTTCCCATTTTTTTCTGGAAGCTGGTTTTGACCCCCACAATGGAAACAGAAATATTTAATAATAATAATCATACAGGTCACCTTCTTTAAAGCACTGATATCTCAAGAACATGCTCCAGACTGTGCTGGCAGTTTGTTTTGGGGAGACTTTGGCCCAGTTTATCACCCCAGGCCTTTGATCAGCATTTTCCAAGTATCTGATATGTACCTGTCATTAATTACAATGTATATATAATACATAAATAATAA
>NC_031781.1:1167436-1175402 GCF_001522545.3 Parus major | reverse complement strand
ATAAATTAGATCACACTTTCATTATGAAAATTGGTTAGAACAAATACAACAGCATAAAATTAATCTACTTGAGTGTAATATAACCCCCAAAAGCCAAATGAGTGCTGTGATGGAGATGAACTGAGCACTCTATAAGCATGGACTTACTGGAATAAGTCATTGGAAGTAGGTGCTTTTAGACAAGAGCCATTAGACTCTGCAATTTTCATTAAACACATTTCAGATATTAGCTAAGAGAAGAGTTCTGTAGATCAGCTCCTCTGGCTGAGTTAATTCCTGTGACTTTGAAATGCAGTTTCAGACACAGAGATTGACCAATTCCTGCTCAATGCGTTCCCCTGGCAAAGAGCAGGAGCAGGCTCGTGGTGAAAGGGATCCCCAACGTGAGCGACCCTGGTGAGTAAACCTGTGCCAGAGACAGGAGACAGAGCATCTTAGAATGTTGTAAGAATGGATTAGAGACGTGAATTAGTGATGAACAGGGCTGGATTAACAGTTGGACTCGATCTTAGGTGGCTTTTCCAGCCTCAGTGATTCTCTGACTGTGTCCCTCCACGTGTTGTGGAGGCTCTCCACAGCAGCAGGCACAGCTCCACCTGAACCTCACCTGGGGACAAGAGATTCCCTTTGCTCAGGCTCCACCATCCACACCATCAGCTGGAACTCAGCAAATATGCCTTCCCCTTTTGTTGGATGGGTTTTTTTACATTTTCCACTTGGGTGGTTCAAGCACTTTATCTGGTGGAAACAAGCTGCACAGAGGAAGTTCCCAGCACAACAGCAGAGACATTTCCTTGATAAAGCAAACAGTATTTTGAGAAACCTAAGACTTTAACAGCTATAATAAAAACAAGCAGGATAACCCACACTGTGTGCATTTGTGCAATAATTTGCAGTTTCTAACCATGAAACAACAGGAAGAAAATGCTACAGAGCTTCCTGCCAGCGCTGCAAGGGGTGTGTGCCTCACTGATCCAGACTCAGCACAGGAGCAGGAGCTGCCAGGCTCTCACCCTGGGTCACTAACTGGTTCCCCACCATCATGAACCAGCAGCTATGGGAAGATGCATCAGGGTCTTGCAATCTTTCTTCCAGGTTTCAGCAGTTTATAGGGAAATGTGCTGATTCCAGCTGTTCATTCTGGAGCTGAAGTTAATGAACATTTGAGCAGATATGTTGGTATGTTCATTAACATAACAGCTTCAGATACAGAAAAATAAGGAAAACCAGCAGGGAAACACTTATGGGGAGTTACAAAAGCCTTTGGTCAATTTTTTTTTACTGGGTCATTATTTCTGTTGTCAGAGAGGACATAGCCCACCAAGGAGGGACAGTTTGAGTGCAGCTGCAGAGAGGTGTCGCTTTCTGCTGTAGCTGGGTAAAGATTCACACTGTCCAAACCCACTTTTTGATCCCAATAACACAAATAAAATACATAGTGCACCCCACTTTCAACAGCCTCCTGCTTTCAGCAGTTCTCCACCTTGTTGAGTGTTTTCATTAGGGCTTCACTGCCGTGCAACTCTACTCCTAACTCATGTTAACTTTGTTCAGACCTTCCTTCTGCAATGCAAACGAGTTTCTTCAAAGGAAGAGAGCTCAATGGCAAGAGGTAATGGAGCAGGCAATGTCTGTGATATATCAGGGCTAAGCTGTGAGGGAAGCCTGGTTTGGGGCTCATTTCAGTGAGCTGTGCATTCTCCTCAGGATGTTTTGAAGGCAGGACATGAAGCAGCTGGATAAGACATGCACATCAGGTGAGGATGCTGTGTGTGTGGACTGGCAGCAGTGGTAACACCTCAGCTCCCAGAAAAGGCAGTGGCTGCCCAGTTTTGTGACTCTTGGCCTAAAAATGAAGATATGGGTAGGAACTAGTTGATCTTTAAGGCCTTTTCCAACCTAAACCATTCTGTGATTTTATGATTTCATGTCTTGTCACAGCTGTAAACCAAGTAAAAACATGCCAAGTATTGTGGCACTAACCACTAACTGATGATAAAGCAATTTTAAGACTATTGTCTTCTTTATTATTAAAAGAAGACTCTATTAGTATGTGCAAGATAGTAAAGCTGTCTTTATTAAAAACTAAGCAAGGGTTCCTTGCTAAATTTAGACTAGCTCAAGAGAGAGAGAGAGAGGGTTCCTGCCTATTTTCATTACATTATTTTACACTGGATGCATTTTTAGCTATAATAGGACACCCTAGGAAGGATGTGAAGAGCTGTCAGTGGTTTTCACTGCCTGCTGTGACATTTCCAGAGCACTCTGAACGATTCAAATAATGAAGAAATGTAGTAACTTCTGGATAAAACCCCTGCTGGACAGTTACTAGCTGATTATGGCCTAAGCACCTTTTGGGTGTTAAATTGCCTCAGAAGGGGAGAGGAGTGATTTTGCTACATTCCCACCCTGCCCAGCCAAGGACTGGATGAGATACATTTCCCTGGAGAAAAAAAGAAAAAAATTAAAAAGAAAAAGCTCTAGGATCATAAATTCTGATGCATCACAACTCACTAGTGTTAATTCCTGTCAGTAAGAACATATTAAAACAACCCACTGCTGTTAAGAGAACAACATCCACCACTTCAGGATGGTTGCATTTCCCAAGCAAATTAAGGCCCCATCCAGCTTTACCTGGATACATCATTCTAAGAATCCCAAAGGCCTTCCATTGAATTACAGCAAATTTAAATACATTTCTTCTTATTGTTTCTTGAAACCAAATACATTACACCTTTTGTGCAAACTCAAAAGGTTACAAAGGCATGGGATAGATTTAAAGAATTGCAGCAGGTTTTCCTGGAGGCATGAATTTTCCTGATATGGATCTGGAAGTTTAAAGTTTTTCAATGACAGATTAAAAGGGAATTTGAAAAGGTTTTGGAGCACTCTCCTGGAAGCCATCTGTGTATCTTTGTGTGTGTGTCCTGCATTCCAAGCCCCCTTGACAGACCTGTCCATCTGCTCTCCGGGTGTGGGGTGTGGGGCCCTTGGAGCACAGTGCCACGGGAACAGCACATGGGCTTTCCCTCTCCATGCTCCTCTCCATCCCTGCAGCCTTCCCCTGGGGTCTGAGCCAACCTCCACCTCTCTATTTTCTCACAGACAAAGATAGAAAAAATGACTTTTGGGGGCAAAACTAGACAGAGATGTTGCTTAGCTACGCACAGGCGTTTAGATTTGTATCGCCTGTCAAGAGGAAAAAAGACAACTCTGTTGGAGTAGCAGGGATAAAAGAGCAGTGTAGAGAGGTCACCCAGCCCAGCCTGATGCTCTGGGGCAGGCTCCTCAAAGCATGCACCTCTCCTGCCAAGTTACATGTTGTTCCAGCCTGTTCCTAGCAGACCTCCAGTGGTGGATAATCCACGTCTCACAATGCAGGCTGCCAGCCAGGGCCCCGCTGCAGAATTCTTCCCTCACACCAATAATAGTCCTTTTTATTCTGTTCTGGCAAACACAGAAAGGGATTTCTTCTGTCCCATAGATCAGGCTAATTCCCTTGCTTGGTTGGTTTCTGTCAGCTGAGCTTTGAAGATGCACAATAATTCTAGTCCTAGGAGAGTGTTACGAGCTGTTCTCTGATGAGCACATCATCAAGGACAACTCTCTAATGGTTTTTAAATTGTTTCTCTTAGTCATAGGCTTAAAATAAAAATTAAAATGAGGCAGAAGAAACAGTACAAGCTTTAGACAAATGTAAAAGGAATGCTTAGACACTGTGAAAACCAAGGGAGAACATAATTACAGACCATGTTTCACTGAGAGCATGACTCATTACAGAAGACTAAAAAAATGTTTTAAACATATATATCTAACTGTTTGGCTGATAATAAAAGTGATAATTAAAAACAAGAACCCCAGACACTTCAGGACTCCTCAAATCCCTCAGATTCTTATATCCAGAAACACAAATCAGAGGTGGTGCACGTGGTGTGCCAATTCCCCCAGCTGCCAGATGGCTGCTGCAGCTGCAGAGAGCCTGGACCTCGGACAAAACACATGTGCAGACCCCAGGGGTGGTGGCAAACAGGAGCTCCTTGGACAGATGGCTGATGTTTGAGTGGTGCTGGCTGTCAACAACCACACACCCCAGCAATGTTGGGTGTGCCAGCAATCTCAGCCAGCAGCCAGGGGAGAGACTTCCAATTCAAAGAGATTTGAAAAGGCCATTTCCACCCCCAGGACAGCCATCTGCACCTGCACAGGCTTTACTGGAAGCTCAGACATCACAGCACGTGGTGTGTTCAGTCACACAAGTGGTTTGAGCCTGAGTTATCAGCACTGGGTATCACAAGGAGCAGAGTCATTCCAGACCTGCACAAGGACACAGCAGCAGCGTGGCTCAGACTGGTTTTGCCCAACCTCCCAACAATGGAAAAGAAAAGCACAAGTTGACATTTCTTCACCAAAAAAGTGGTAAAGCATTGCAACAGGCTGCTCAGGAGAATAGCAAGGCCAACAGGTAAGGCCAGCTTTAAGGTTCTATGTTGCCTGTCTTTTGCTGAGAAAAGTGAAAGGAAAAGAAATCTGTTGATATCTGATCACTGAACAGGTGTGCTCCAATAGGACTCACATGGGCAGCCACATACACACAGGTGTTTGTCTGATATATATATTTATATACCTGTGTAAATACAGGTATATAAAAACAGATAATTTCTATTACTGATTTTATTATTTTTATTATTATTTTTTAATTGATTGATTAAATCCTGCAGCAGCTTAAACCTTCCAGCTATTAAAAACCCTAAAAAGGCAGTCAAACTGCTTAAAAGTTTAAGGAAAAGCTCCTTTTCAGGTTTTGTTATTATTCTGCATTCAGTCTAAGAGCATTGCAGAAGTCTCAAGGCATGCCTAGAGAGACATAATCATGCTGGTAAAATAACCCCAAGGTGCTTTTGTGGAAACCTGTACTATGTTGTGTCCCTGAAGTCCCATCATCCCATGAAGATAATGTTTCCATAATGTAATTGCAGCTGCATGATATTACCACTATTGCATTTTAATAAAACATGTTTAACTGTGTTAGAGAATGAACAAGCACACTGCAAAAAGCCATGGCACAGTAATCATACTCAAGGCAATTTTCTTCAAAAAATTTGAAAAAATCCCTGGCAACCTGATTTTTTTATAAGTTAATTGCAGAGGGGAAAAAAATTAATGGGAGGTGTTAAAATTGTGCCACAGCTAAAACACTCAGTCAGCAAGGCAAATTATGGACTGCTTTTAAAATTAATATCAAACACCAGCACGAAAACCTAAATATGTGAATGTCTTGACAGAAATTCAGCTCTTTTCTTAAAATCTAATGTACAGACTCCTCTGGAGCATATAAGGTATCCTTTGTGCCTCTGCCTAGCAACAAGCTGCCTGGGGCTGGATGCTCTCAGGAGGGACACTCCTATGGCCCAGACCTACCATCTCTTCCCATTTTCTGCTGGATTTTTAGGAGAAGTCAGTCCTGTTCCAGGTTTTCTCTGTCTGAAGCAATGGGTAAGGTGGGTAGGCTGTGGAGCTCTTACATTAGATAGAATAGTGCTGAGCTGTATTCTGCACAGTTATACTCACAGTGGCAGTCTCACACACAATGTTGATTGAGTTTACTGGCAAAAGCTATCTTATACACAATGACCAGTGCACCTAATGGCTTTAACTTATTTTAACTTATTTATAGGACTGCACAAAGACCAACCTTTGCTCTCATGTTGCCAAAGGCTATAATTAAATTTTAATTGGCAACCTGAATCCACCCAAGGGTTATTTCCTCATCTCTCCCAAGGACTTGCAGGCTGTTCCACATTTCCAGGTGTTCCCTGGACCTGGCTTGCACTTACTCAGAGCTGAAAAGTGTTCACAGGAGCATTAGGGTTTTTACCAGGTTTAATTCGAGCCCCAGATCTAGAATAATGAGTAACACACCTAACCTTCATTTGAATCAAAGGCTTTTCCATTTCATGGGATGGATTAGAATTCCTGAGGATGGTGGTCATTCCCCATGGGAGGGCTCCCAGCAATCCCCCTGCACGAATGCCTCCTCCAGCTGCAGTGTGAGCAGAGAAACCCCTTGACTAGTGATCTCTGACCCTGTTTGTCAATGATGAGGTTTGGTAAACTCTGTAAAGAGGATATCTCTGTTCTTCCAGCCTAAACCTCAGCAGAAAAAGACCTTCTGCCAGAAGCAAAGGTCACTTTTGCAGCTGGGGTTGGAAGCTGTGGAGTCTCCCCCAGAAAGGGGGGAAGGAAAGCACTGGCAAGGGAAGGAGAGTACACATGAAGGTATTTGTCTCTGTAGGTGTTCACTGCATCTCCTCTCCCAACCAAAACCACCCCAACAAGACCTCACAGCAATACAGACTTTAAATAAATTTTTTTCTTCCCACACAGGCTGTGAAAGTCAATGGGACATTTGATACAGGCAGTATATTTTTATTCTGGAAGCAGCCTGGTTCTCCCTCCTGCCAGTGTATATTATTCCTACAAAAGACTACCAGCTAAGAAGAGAAACCCACAGCTACAGACTCTGTATAAACTGAAACAGAGAAAACCTATTGTAGGCAAGGGAGATCAAACATGCAAACTACACAGCAGGCATCAAATGTCTTCTTATTTCTTTTTCATTTTAACAGAAACATTTTTATATGTTTTACTGCAGTCTTGGTTCACGTTCAACACAGCAAAAGCTCACTGCAGGATTTCCTTCAACAAGATCTGGATCAACTCACAAAAATGCAGGTTCTCTTTCCACTACAGAATCAAAGAACCATGGAATGGGTCAGGTGAGACCACCATGGGCTCAGCTGGCCCAAACTCCCTGCTCAGGCAGGGTGACCAGGAGCACTCCCCCATAAAAGATGCACACTACACACAGACATGACAAGCAAGGGGCTCACCCACACAGCCACGACTTGGAAATCGTGCTGGTAGCAGCTCCCTGCCCATGAACACTTCAACAATCAAAAGTGCCTTTAAAGATGCATCAGGATGATTGCTCTGCACTGGTAGACTCAGGAATGTTGTTTGGCAGCCAGCACACACAGCTGTGCCCTGTACCACAGTACCACCCAGCTGGGATATAAATACTGGAGTGGGGTGGGCAGTTTAACT
The DNA here is from genome assembly GCF_001522545.3 of Parus major. NCBI lineage: Eukaryota > Metazoa > Chordata > Aves > Passeriformes > Paridae > Parus > Parus major. Next base: position 1,168,298 of record NC_031781.1, on the reverse strand, counting down.
CTCTTTCCACTGCATGTTTCAGTATAGATATTAGAGAGGTAATGCCTGGTTCTGCCAGGTTGTTTCTCAAATCATTACCCCCATGGAAAAGTGTTATCAATTATGTTTGCATATGTCTGCACATCTTCTCCTTAACTGGGCTGTTGGCCCTTCCAGCACCACATAGGTGCTTCTCATAGCAAGTCAATAATGAATTATGTCTGAAGAAAATGGCTCTAGATATCCTCGAGCTCCTTAAATCAAAGCAAGCTGTATCTCTAAATCTGAGCAGATAAAAGAGAAACGTGAGAAACACCTTCTAAATTTTATTCTCCTTTTGTTAATTCAGTTGCATAGCAGAAAAACCTGTGCAAAAGTCTGATTGTATTCTAGAATCATATTTCAAAAGACTAAACTAAACTATCATCAAATGAACTGTCTACAGGCCTGGTTTACCTTTACTAAAAGCCTTTTGTTTCCTTTGAGTAATTTCTGAAGGCATGTTTCACCATCCTCCTGATTTTTGGCTTCTAACTTGAGCTGGAAACTGAGAGCAGCTTTCTTGTTCCAGCACATACTCAGGCTCTTGGGCACAGCAGAAATCTCAGAGCATCTGAGGGCCTCAGCACAAAGCTGCTTTTGGCTCTGCCTCTCTGCAGAGCACCCCAGGTGATGGCATGACAGGTCCTGCTGCAGGGAAAGCCTCGCACACCATGGAACAGTTTCACACCACATGGAGCCCAGGAAAACTCTCGTCTGGCAGCGAGGCAGCAGTGACCCCAGAGGGATCCCAAAAGGGCAGAAATACCTAACCCTAACCCAAATCCCTAACCCTAACCCTAACCCTAACCCAAATCCCTAACCCTAACCCTAACCCTAACCC
>NC_031781.1:1159514-1167025 GCF_001522545.3 Parus major | reverse complement strand
ACCCTAACCCTAACCCTAACCCTAAATCCTGACCCTAACCCTAACCCTAACCCTAACCCTAACCCTGACCCTAACCCTGACCCTAACCCTAAATCCTGACCCTAACCCTGACCCTGACCCTAACCCTGACCCTGACCCTAACCCTGACCCTAACCCAAACCCCAGCTCTCACTCACTATTACCTACAGACACAGCTTTATGACTTCCTTTGTTTGCAGCTGCTGAACCAGGGTTTAGCTCATGATTTAATAGGGCCCCTTACTTTGATTAGTCAGGAATTTCAGGAGTTTTGCTAAAACCTTTGTGAAAAACCTAAGTTAAACACATCAGCCATTTTCAAATGCTCCCAAAGAATCAAAGCAGGTTGAAGCACTGTGACGTGCAGCTGGTTAATTTGTGCTGGTTTGGCTCTGTGAGGCTGTGTTTTTTTCAAGCCTTGTGTAACTGTCCTTAATTGTACTTTCAATTAATTTCCTGAATGGACAGTAATTCTGTCTACAGCGAGGCACACAGCTTAAAAGCAAAGCAAATCATTTCTTGGGATCATTAATACAACATGGTAACATAAGCATGTATTTTGTGCCCTGAGCAGCATCAGAACAAACTGACTCAGAGCACTGACCAAAGATGCTTTTTCTTACTGCTTCTGACAGATTTATTAAAAAAAGAAGGAAAAAAAAAAAAAGGAGAAAAGTCTATTGTGAGATAGTCAGATAAACTGACAGGCAAGCTTTGTATATACTTACTGGATTAAATTTCCTTTAATTAACTGGAGCCATTTCAATAACAGTAATAGAATCCTAGATGTTGGTTTCCAACAATTCATCCCATATAATAGTGCAATTCCATTTTGCATTGCTTTCTCTATGACTTGGATGAACACCATCTAAAGGCAGGGTGGTGGGAGGATTTACACTGCAAACTCAACTTCAGGCTTTGCCCCAAGGTTAAAAAAATTAAATTCCTAGAAAGCCACACTGATCCCATGTCCCAGTGAAAATAGAATAAATATCTAATTTCTTTTCCTAACAGCCTTGCTGCTCTGACAGAATAGCTCATACACATACTTCTTATTTTATCTGATTATATAGATACTTTTAAGACTCCACTAAAATTAATAAAGAGGCACTTGACTATGTCTAGTCTGAAAAATAATTAAGAATACTTAAAAAAATTAGTGATTTTTGGAACCAGGATGTTAAAGTCCATTTTGGTGTCCAAATTGCGTGGTTTCCAAACTGCCAGTGGATCTGACATAAAGGTCTCAAAGATGAAGTTTTCTAGAGTTTTAATTCTGATTTCTTTAATACATTAAGACAAAAATTATTTGGAACATGTCTGTAATCAGTAACTGGCATCCCTCAAATTGGGACAATTGAAAATCTTAGTTTTCCTACAATATTTTCAGGTTTGGAAAACAGCCCCACTTTTAAGCTTTTCACCTTCATGCCAGGTGTGTTAGGTTTGGGAGAAATGTGTTTTTAGGAGCTAAGTAACTGACCAGTAGCAATGAAGTACATCAGAGCAGTTTTACTTGTCACATTTTGCATTTCTCCTGACAGCAGTTCTTTAATGTCTATGCTCAAGGTATTCATGTCTCACTTCCCATACAGCCAGCACCACTGCAGAAGCATCTGCCAGAGAAATCTGCAATGTTACTTACCAAGAAGGAGATTAACCATAATTGTTGACAATAATACTTGTCAATATTTACACCATAATGTAAACCAAGGCTTACACCATAATATAAACACGGTGGCTGGGGCATGGTGCAGCCAGGCTAAGGAGACCACATACAGATTTATTTCTCATCTTCCTCATTCATCTTTATACACCACTGATATTAAAAAAAAAATATGCAGCATTTCTAAGCTAGGCTGAAATTTTGTGTTTTCTTTTCTTAAAAATGTGAAGGTGTTAATTTCTGTCCTGGTCATTTTTAACCTCTTCAAAATTGCTGTTCTGTATTTTGAGTCTATGGTTGCAATGTTTTTATAAAGGTCCAGAGACTGCCCAGTATTGTGGTGTAAGTATCCATTACCATTAGAGTTTCTCTTCTGAAATAAGAAACAAGTGCCTAGAGATGCAGCACACAACAGCATCCAAACCACAGCTGCCCTGGCCTCAGCATTAGACATTTCCTGTCTCTGTCATTGATTACCTCTTGTTTGTATATTAATCCTGCAGAAAAGCAATGGCAGAGGGAAAGTTAAATTCATATCTCAATCCTCCTGCCTACTTAGGAAGTCAGAAAAATGGTTTGGTGCTCAAGAATGGAATCCTCAGAAGGGACTAATGACTTCCCCTTGATTTATGACCCTTTTACAACCCATCACACTGATTTAGGGCCTCACAATTCGCTCTCCTGGCAGCCACCACACTGCAGTGATTCTCCAGAGCCCTGTGGCAGAGACAGCTCTAGCCCAAAAGATGAAATCCTGTCTGCACCCACACCTTGAGCCCAGCCTTCCCTTGGCCTGTGGAGGCTGCAGTGGTAAGAGCTCAGGTGTGCAGGTACCTGGAGCCTGCTCCAAGCACAGGATACAGCCTGTGTTTCATCACTGCAAGCTCCCTTGGGAACCAGATCCAGTGCAGAGCTTGCATTTAGCAGTGCTTCATCCTCAGGCAGCTGATCCCAAAGCAAATCAGGGGATTCTGTGGTTGCACCCAGTTGTTTTATCAGTGGCATTGGACACAGCCAGCAATGCTGGGTTTCTCTTTGGGCTTACTCTCATTAGCATGCCTGGCTTGCCAATGTTTTGAGGCAGTAACTTTTCCTCCTTCTATCCTCAGACATTTAAGCCTCTCAGCCTCAATGAAGACTCACAACCTAGAACGACTTTCCCCCTCCAGCAGATGGGTGAGATTCTTTTCTGAAATGAAGGAGTGTGTTTTTCCTGAAGTGGTGCAGCAGTGTAGCTGTCAGAACACTCAGCTCACTGTTTTCCCAACTGGAGGGGCTCAGACCTGTGGCCCAGACACCATAACCACAGCATTGTCACTGTCAGGGTCAGGGTGCTCTGCCCTTCACCCTGCAGTCATGTCACCTCCCCTGAAAATATCAGCTGGATCAGCAAAAGGCTGATTTTGGATTGGCTTTCCTTGTGTTCCCCAAAGCACCACTGAGCAGCTCCATGCTGGGCTGAGACCCTAAACTCCTGCCATAACCCCAAATTCTTATCTACTGCTACCAACTCACTCTCTCTAAGGCTTATGATTGAAAGTTGCATCTTCACCCTGCAGACCAGAGGGACCTCAGTCTTTTCAATACAATCTGGACATCCCTGGGGTGGATGGGGAACAGCTCCATCCTCACACCCTCGGGGAGGTGAATTAACCAGGGCTCAGCTTTCAGGCAGATTCAGCAGCAGGATGTGCAGTGAAAGGATTTCTTTAGGTAGAAGCACAACTATTGATTTTAATCTCCAACTAGACAGGGGGTTTAAAAATCACATTTGCAGATCTAAGCCTCATTTATCAATGGGTAATTTCCTCCACACCTCAGTATTTCAGTAGCACTGGACTGATGTTCAACTCCTTCACACAAGTAATGGGAGCATTAAACAGAGATGTGGACAGCAGTTTGGCAATGGCAGAAACTGTCACAGCACAGTTAAAAAAGTAAAATATGCATCTTAATGGGGCAGTTATCCTAAACTTGTGGAGGTAGGTGAGCCTGCCAAGACCTTCCCTTGGAGAAATGTGTCCTGAGGGAGCTGGGATAAGCTTATCTCAACCCTGCCTTACAGGAGATACCTCCTGGATAAAGCCACCCTCTGTTCTCATGGTGAGCTGTCCCTCCATGCTTGGTGACTGTGCTGATCCTTTGTAACCCATTGCTTCTCCCCCATAAAAACCCCAGCTCCTGCCCAGTTCAGCAGGGAGCTGCTGTCCCTGGCTGCCCTCACAGAGCTGCACAAAGCTTCTATGAAAACTTAGATAGGAATTAATTATAATATTTATATTATAATTATTATAAACATTATTATATAATTATTATAAACATTAATATATTATATATTATATATTATAGTAATAATATAATATAATATAAATTATAACAAATACCCTGTAAATACAAAGATGCTTATATATCCATAAAACTGATATGATATTCTTGATACCTTGTGTGTTTATTTGATGTACTATTAATTCCATGATCACTATACTCTTAAGACAATGAAAATTATTCTCAACTAGCGCAACCATCAGGATTTAATAAAAACACAAGAGTTATTCAGCAAGTAAATGCAGAAAAGCCAACAAAGGGAAGTAATTGCAAGTATAAGCATCTAGTGAAGTGATAACATGGCAACAGTGCTAATAAACTGGTTGTGCTGGAATTAGTTTTACACACAGCATCAAATATTTGGTGAAAAAAAGGAAGACAAAGCCAGATGGCGCTGCTTTCATCAGGCAGGAGGTCTTGCAAGAAAAATGCCCTTATGTATATACGTGTTTCTGGAGATAGGAACCAGAAGAGAGAAACATTTGCAATGTCTTTCTGATAGTCTGCCAGTAAAACAGCTGAAAACTAGTGTTTTTACAGACAGCCCTCAGCATAACTGCAGAGGGGAATGCAGACCATGGGGAGAATTAAAGTCTACAGGTTCTACTGAGGCCACTCAGCACTTCCAGGTGAAACAGATTTTAAAATTTCCTTATGTATCACCTTTAATGGCTTCAGTCCAGTCTAGTCTGTAGGCTGAGTGTTCACCACATCCCAGAGCTGCCAAGTTGTTTTAATGTCAGCTTTAAAAGCAATGTCAAGGACTTCAACAAAGCCAACTGTCCTTCTCTGGTTCAACCACGAGCTCCCAGGCAACCTGTGAGTGGTGCTGTGTGAAATCAGGCAAAATGACCACAATAGTGATTTTTGGCCTTGAAATTCCATCTGGGTTTGAATTTCCTCTCCCTGTTTTAAGCTGTGTGTCAGTAATAAACAGCAATCTGTGTTTGGTACCTAACTGGTCTATCACAATGGGATTTGAAGTGAATATCACTTTAAATCATCCAGACCTGAAGATTTCATGTGGTTTCCTTAAAAGACAAACAAATAAATGAAAAGTTATACTGTAAAATTCATAGCTTTTCAAAAAGCTTTTGTCTATGAACCTGGCAAAAGAAAACATGAAAGGGGTGTAAATTTGGATTTGTAAATTCATATACTGTAATATTATCATGACAAAGAAACTACCAAAAAATTCTTAAAGGCCAATGAGCACGAGCCAGCCCTAAGTCAACTGGTCTGACCTCACAGCTTACCCTACTTGAGCAAAATGTTAGGCTAGCTGACCTGATGTTTCTTTCAACCTGGATCATCCACAGAATCTAGCAAAAACTTCCAGAAATTCTGGAAAAAAACAACTTTAACTAGGAACTCTTTCTAGAGAACAAAGCCAGCCCCACTGCTTGCACACTCCAGACATGTTGCCTCCCACGTTGTACACATCAGTCACATTCACAAGCCTATTTTTCAGTATTTCTGGACACATAAACTTATCTCACTGCACACTGTGGAACCTGAACTCAGTCTTGACAGAGCACAAAAACTCCAGAAGGGATCAGGCCTTACAGCCCTGCACACAAACACAATCCTACTGCTGCACAGCAGCTCTAAAGCCTTGACTGATGCTGCAAAACTGGGACTGCTGGCAAACATCACCTGGCAAACATCACCTGGCTTTTTTGGTGGTGTTTTTGTTGTTTTGGGGCTTTTTTTTTGTTTGTTTGGTTTTTGGGGGGTTTTTTGGGGGTTGTTTTTGTGGGGTTTTGTTGTTGTTGTTGTTGTTGGGGGGGTTTTGGGTGTTTTTGTTTTGTTGTTTTTTTAAGGATAGTAATATTAATCAAAGACACAACAAATGGGGAGGGGCTGCACCTTGGAAATGAAGGCTGCTTTCTTCATGCCTTCCCTGTGGACCATTTCATGGCAGATGTTTGTGCTCTTGGGATCCTCAGCACTGCTGTCACTTGTGGAGCTGCTGCTCTACCTTGTGGGGAAATTGTCTCTTTTTCTTCCTTCATCTCTCCCTCCCCTCCTCATACATCTTGGAAGCTGGGAACTCCTCCTGAAAGCATGAGTCTGATACAAAAGAACCCTTTGAACAGCTCATTTATTTCCTTTTTTTCCTCTCCTCTTTTTTTTTCTTTTTTTCAAATGCATTTCAATAGCATGCATTGTTCTTTGAACTACATTTGGGAGTAATTCCATACACAAAGGCCTTCTCATTTAACTAGATTAGTCTTTTCATTGAATCACCCTTTGCCAATGGTAGCTCTAGGGCTTGATTCTTCTCTTATTTGCCTGGTTGCTGACAAGTTATGTGGGGACATAGAATTCAGATTCACACCTGTACTGAGAGCTGGCATTTTAAACAGGTGCATTCTTTACTCTGGTTTACAGATAATCTCCTTCCACTCCCTCTTCTAAATCACTGCTGCACCCCTGCACAAGCCTGAAAAGTACATTAGGTTTGATTTTTCTTTGAATTCCATGGTTTGGGATATATTACTTCAAATGGATCATCTCTGACCTTTCACTGCCTATACATTTGATGAAAATAGTTTACTTTCACCTTTCAAAAGTCAACATGAAACCTCAGAGATTGCACATAGATATATTTAAATAATTCTCCTTCTAATTGATAAAATAAAATCTATAAAAAAAAGAATTAATGATAGTAAGAAAGTTGGCTAGAATGAAACAGTGACAGCACAGTCTGGGAATATAAATGCAACTGATTCCTGATCTCATTCATTACCTCGATGAAGATTCAGCACCTCTGAAGTGAACTACCAGTACATCCTCTAAAAAGCATTACCACCTCCTAAACACCATCTTGTTTGTGTATTTTGTAACAGCTAGGTTACACAGCTTCAGGCACACATAAATGTGCTTTTATGAGCAAGACACATTACCAGCTGAAAGAAATCATTAACACACATCACAGTTTTAGAAAAGACAATGCTCAAGCCCAGCAGAACTTTTAGACCAGTCTCAACATGCCAAATTTACAATTTTATATGCCATTTCATTTCAGCTCTACAACTTCCATAACAAATTTTGCAGAAAAACCACACCCTCTAATTGCACAAGTGTGTAAATATACACACATATATATGCTGGGGTTGAAAAAAGGCACATTCTACTAGGACTAGATTCTACTAGGACTTTTGAAAGAAGAAATTAATATACAGAAATAGACTAAGCTGTGCAATTTCAGCCAGAAAGTATAAACATTATGAAGTCTTTAAGAGAGAGGATAAAAATAGGAGCTTTATTTCCTCCTATTGAGTCTCTTCTATCCAAACTCCTGCCATTTCTTTCCTATTTTAAGTACAAGGCTGTAGCAATTTTCTCAGATAGCATTGTGTGGAAGCAGGAAATGTGTAGCAGTGTAAGCACACCCCAAAGCAGGCATTACAAATACAAATACAAATACAAATACAAATACAAATACAAATACAAATACAAATACAAATACAAATACAAATACAAATACAAATACAAA
>NC_031781.1:1157482-1159429 GCF_001522545.3 Parus major | reverse complement strand
TACAAATACAAATACAAATACAAATACAAATACAAATACAAATACAAATACAAATACAAATACAAATACAAATACAAATACAAATACAAAGCTTAAGCCAGGAGTGCCAGATCTCCTCAGGAAGTGTGCTCCAGAATTAGTGAACTAGGCAGACTGGCATCATCACCTGAAAAATACGTACAAAACAGATCATCAGACTCTCCAGGGAGGAATGCCAATAATTTGTGTAAAGGGCCAGGCTGGGGGATCACCCAGCTGTCTCTGAACACGAGGTTTGGAGCCAGACATCACACTGCCAGGCCAAGCCCAGGCACAATTCTCTTGTGAGAAGGTGACTTGTGGCCATGCTGTGGATTTGTATTTCACTTTCAGATGAGATAACTGTGAGCACTCCCAGCCACCTCCCTTCCAGAGGAGCCCAGGGCCTTTGGGTCCCTCCTCTCCCTAAAATCAGCCCTGCCAGGCCCAGCCTTGCTGACACCTGTCCTGCAGGCACACCAGCTGCTCCAAACAGCACCCAGAACTGAAACTATGGAACAGCTGTTTGTGCAAGGCAGAACAGAGCAGCTGAGAGCTGATCTGAGTGTACAGCTGATGTGCTGTGAACACAGCACAGCAGTGTGTGACTGCATGCAGCAGCTCCTGCTCTTTACAGGGAAAATTCACTGCCTTACACTTCTAAATGCATCAAAAACTAATCCAAAAGAGTTCTGGTAAATTGTATATCCTGGGTCAGAGCATTTTCACAAACTCCAGATGTCCCAATTTTAATGCTAAAACACTTGCATAGATGCTTATTTCTAGGTAGGAGCTTACTCATTTCCTTCTGGCACAAGTGCTGGAAACTTCTGGCTCTTGTGCCAGCCCTGCTGGAAACCTTCTCTTTCTCAAAAATTCTGTTCCAAACATGTGTGTGCCAAGCAAGGCAGCACATCTTAAGCAAAAACATATTTAATCACTGGCTTCAAGATCTTAAATCCAAAATGGACACACAATAATTGCTGAAACTGATCCTCCCAATAACAGAGGCTGAAAATTTCCATATGTGCTTCATGCATTAAGCCCATACCAGTTGCTTGTGAGCAGGCAAAACCAAAATCACAGAATCATGGAATGTTTTGGGTTGTAAGGAACCACAAAGATCATTTTGTCACCACCCTCCTGCCATGGACAGGGAACCTTCCACTGATGTCTTTCCAGAATGTCTGGAAAATGTTCCAAAATGTTTTCCCAGGTCCCACTGATTAGAAGGGAAGGGCACTATCCTTTGCCTTGATCACTGGCTCCTCATGAAAGCTCATAGTAAATAAAAACATTCAGGTCACTTGCAGGACTCTGACATAACCATTGATTGCCAAGCAGCCCTGCAGTTGGAGTTATTCTGGAGCATTTCACAGCAGTGCTGTCCTTTCTAATTGTTTCCTCATTTAGGATCATTCTGTGCCTGTCACGTCACCATCACAGTGATTTGGAGGGAAAAAACCCACAAAATGGTTAATAATTGCTAACAGCTTAAGAGTGTAATAGAGACTGGAAATTCCTTTCATAGCTAAGATGCAAAAATGCAGAGCAGTGGAGGTATTTTTTGTTTTCAATATTCCCAACCAGATTTCAGTGGCTGTTCTGACAGTGGTCCCAAGGATTGTCTGTGCCCCCTGCAGTATCTGGCCTGACAAACACCTACCAGAACCCCTGACTCAGACTCCTGTGACAACACTTTCAGGATCTCTTTTTGTAATTGACACACAAATGTAATAAATAGAGATGATTTGTGCTAACTAAATTGTAACTATTTAAAAAGTTGTTATTATTATAAAGCAATAAAAGGAATCAGTGTTACAAGGCAGATGGATCCCTTTACAGATGTTACATGTTAAAAACAGGATACAGGATGTAGTTTAAGGTAAGTGATGTCCCAAGACAAAATCAACCTTGAGATGGACAAAG
>NC_031781.1:1155691-1157451 GCF_001522545.3 Parus major | reverse complement strand
CAACCTGTAAGGTTATCCTGGCAAATGAGAATGAGTGTAAGCCTTCATCCAAAGACCACCAAAAGAAGACTGGAGACCCCTAGCAACAAGTGAGGCATGTGCCATGAAGAATAGTGATGTAACATTTAAGAATTGGAAGTAGGAGGAGACTTATGGGAATTATTAATGAATATTTATAAGCATCCAGTATGTAAGTTTAGTTTGAATTGCTTTGTTTTGTACATGAGGAGGGTGAGAAGCCCTCTCCATACCCTGGTCGGTTTTGCTTATGCTTTAATCATACTCAATTACTGGCAAACTATATTCACATATCTATATATATCTATAGATATATATCTGAATATATTCATGAAATGTTACTCTTTTACTAAGTTGTATTCCTTTTATTCCAAATTCCTATTCAAGCCACTAAATTGTATTCTTTCACTAAATTGTATTCTTGTATTCAATTCACTAAATTGTATTAAATTTTTATGTAATTTTTTTTTTGTTATTAAATTGCTTTTAACTCAATAGACCTAGTTGCAAAATTTTAATTTCATTTATAACACAAACAAGACCCACCCACCAGAGAGTGTTGTCTTGTTGTTTCCTTCCATGGCTGCAGACTGATCACATCACCAGTCTGCCTCTCTCTGACCACAGCTGGAGTCTGAGGCCATTTCCACAGAGGGAGCACAGGGTCTTCTCCATAAGCAGCAAAAAATTTGTTTTTTCAGATTCAACCCACAGAACTAACTCAAAGGCTGGATTACAGGAAATTTTATTGTTAAAAAAAAATTTCACTTCAACATCAAACCTTTACAACTGCCAAAGTTCTCAAAATGCATTTGCAAGGAGGTACAGAAGATAAAAAAGGGGTCATTAAAAATATAGCAGTATCTCTGAAAATGTCACTGGAATCTTGCAACCAGAGGGGGTTCTGACCAGGTTGTCCTGGGATCCAAACACAGCAACAATTATGGTTCATGCATATTTAATGACTGTTAAATGAACAGGTAATATATCTGGTAAAGGCTGGCCTAGCTGAGCGTATTACTGGAGTTTAGCTTCCACAAACCCAAAAATTAAGGAAAGCAATGTACCTTTTGAAGTCTTGGACTTGTAAAGAATAAATGTCGTTTATACCCATACATCTTTGCTGTCATAATATGCTGTTTCTTCCATTTTAAACAGACTATAACAACAAACTTTATTGCTCTATCCAAATCAGCATTTTCTAGCCCACTGCACTAGCATCCACTCAGGAACATTTTTGGTGCAGGTGAGCAGTTCAGGTTTTAAGAGATTACATGTGGTCATAAAAAAACCAATTACTTACATATATTTTTTACATTTCTGCTCTTGCTGGCAGTTGTTTCTATGCATCTGAGTGTTCCTCTGATGTCCCATCACCACCAAACCTGTATGTTGATTGGTTTTCTACATGCTGGTTGTCACAGTACAGGTGGGAAAATAAATATAGGGAGAAATAAATGTATAGGACATTGGGAGGGAAAAAAAAAAAAAAAGAATGATACTGAAATCCTAAAAACACTGATCAGAGAGCTCTTTGAACAATTGAACTCCAGTCTTCCGCTTTATCAAGACAGATTTCTGAAATGAGCCATTTGCATCCATCACCAGTTTCCTACATCGGGAGTAACACACAATGTGATTATTCCCTACATCGGGAGTAACACACAATGTGATTATTCCCTACATAGGCAGTAACACACAATGTGATTATTCCCTACATAGGCAGTAACACACAATGTGAT
>NC_031781.1:1120906-1155466 GCF_001522545.3 Parus major | reverse complement strand
AATGTGATTATTCCCTACATAGGCAGTAACACACAATGTGATTTTGGCCAACACTGGCAACAGGGGCTCAGTGCGGGCCGGCCGGGCTCGGGCCCGAGGCCGCTGAGGGCTCCGCTCCGCCGGGCCCCGACCTGCGCCAAAGCTCGGCCCACGGCGGGAGAGGGATGCGGGGAGAGGAGGGGAAGGAGGCGGGGAAGGAGGAGGGAAAGGGCGGAGAAGGAGGCGGGGAGGAGAGGGGGAAGGCTGCCCCGGCGGTGGAGCGGTCCCGGGGCGCGGTGAGGGCAGGCCGGGCTGGCTCCGGGAACCGCTGCTCCGCCGGGAAACTTCCCCCCGGCCCTGGCCGGGACAGCGGGGAGCCGGGCAGCCGCCATGGACTCCGGCAGCGAGACCCACGAGCTGAACGGGACGGCGGAGGGCGCGGAGTCGGCGGAGGAGCGGGTGAGGGCCGGGGCAGGGCCGGGCCCGGCGGGGCGGGGGGACCCGGCAGCCGCGTCCCTGCCGGGGCTGTGTCCGGTCCGCAGCGTCCATCCCGGGGCCGGGCGGGTCGGGCACTCCGCGGGCTGCGCCGCTGGTCGGTGCTGCTCGGTTATTGCTGGCTTTTTACCTGCCTTGCACGCGTTCCGCGCCGTTCTGGGCGGGGAGGCCGCTGGCGGGGCCGTGTGGCCGGGCAGAGCATCCCCGGCAGCTCCCGGCTCCTGCACCTGCCAGCACGGCCCTCCTCTCCACCTGCGGGGCTCTGCATCCACCCAGAACAAGTAATTACAAAACTAGGAGGAATTACTGAAGTGGTAGTGCTTGTATGGTTATTTTCCATGCAGTAATCTAAATAAAACAAAGAATATCCAGCTTTTTCCTGCTCCGTATAGTCAGAGTATGACTGGGCATCCTCACTGGGAAGTATTCATCTGTTATTCTGTTTAAGTATAAAGGATGTTTGTAGAGCCTGCCACTTATCTGAAAAAAGCAGACTGGTAGAAGAGTGTCCTTTATCTTGTTTCAGAAAGGACTAAACTCTAAAGGCAGCTCTTACTCCAGCCCAAGTCTTTGCCACAGAGAAACCGCTGTACTAAACCCTCTTCTGTGTCACTGGTAAAACATTCTGGTTACAGACAGACTGGACTGATTGTGTAGTACATCTGTCCTTTCTCCATCCCTCCCTCCCTGACAAACCCTTGGAGTCATGAGTATCAAACTGAGAAGAATAAAAACCTATTTTTAATAATTCCTGGAAATCCTGCCTGAAGTGAATCAAGGCTGGGATATGCAGGTCAAACTGGTGGTCTAGAGTGGTTTCCTCTAAACCTCTGACTTCTCAGCAGTTCTGTCATTTTCAACATGTCTGTGTGATTGCATCACAAGTGCTCTTGATGGGGGTTTTTTCCCCATGTGGTCTGCTCCAGGAATTTTTCAGCAACTTTCGTTTCACTTCATCTTTACTTGCAAGCAACTCTCCATTTGTTACATCTTTCCCCATCAAAACTCAAGTTCCCAGTGAGTGCCATATAAAGAATAAGCAGTGAGACATGTTATTCCATTGTTTTAAATGTACACAGTGTGATGTATTTTAAATGTACACAGTGACACTTCAGTGAACTTCATAAATGCTTTTTAAATTTTCTCACACACACACAAAGTATATGCAAGGTAAAACATATGGGGATAGATTTTTCAAAAGCCCATCTCTGAATAGAAGATACCTTAAAAAATCTGCCAATGTTCACAAATCACACAAACAGCACCCCAGCTCAGCAGCCACCTAAACCTGGAGAGACCATCTTCAGCTGCCTGAATATTCTGTGTTGGAGTCAAAAGTGTGTCTGCTTTGAGGAATGCTCATAGGCATCAGAACATGGGCCACCCTGGTTTCCTTCCTGCCTCTCCCAGCATCTGTGCTCTCCTCAAAACTGCCTTCTCATACAGAAGAGCTGACATGAAATTCAGGTGTAGTTGTTACCTTCAAAGCAATCAAAGCATACGAATTTTAAAAAGACCAGTTAAGCTTTTGGTAGTTCTGAACAAGTGGTCACACAGTGGTTTGATGTGGTTTATTTTTACTCCAACATTAATTTAAATACATTTTTTGGCAGCTGTCAGGTTTTCAGAAGCAAAAGATTCCTTGCTTCTAGGCTTGGGCTGGCGTGGCACACCTCACTGACTAATGTGTATAATTACACCCAGAGAAAGTATCTCATCTCTTCTTCAAAGGATCTGTTCACACAAATACAGATTGTAACTGTTTTTCCATCCATCTAGCTGCTTTCCTTGTTCATGGTCCATACTGAAACACTTTCCATCCGCCGTGTTGTAAAATCTAGTTTAGTGTTTCCAAGATAACAGGATGTGCTGGATGAAGGAGTTCAAGAAGGTCTATGGAAAAGCTGAACAAGAATTGGATAGTAGAAATAAACAGCTTTAATCATGTTATTCCTAAAAATGTGTTGAAGTCTGTATATTCAGAAGTAATTTGGAGCATAAAAGTAATTTGAAACATGGCAGTTTCTTGGCATCATACTGGAAGTAACCAGCCTGTACAAACTTGAAATTTGCTGCATATAGCCTGAAATGGTATGTTCTCATTACTCATATCAAACTGAATTTGGAGTATTCAGTATACTTCAAATATTGATACTATTGGTGATAAGTTTTTGCTTGCATGTTTTTTAAGTAGCTAGAGTAAACAAACTGTGTGTAGACCACACAAATAGGCAGTCCACAGCCCAGTTGTGAGAAATAGTATTGTAAGATCAAATGACTGGAAAGAGTAGTAAGGCAGAAAAAATTACACAGGAGCAAACTTCTATTTTAATATCTGTGTGAACAAGTTTAAGTTACTCTTTCATTTCACAAAGTTATCCATGAGGTGTGCTAGTTATTTAAATTATTTGGTCATTTCATGAGTAGAAATATTCTAACTGGATCCTGGAACCAGTACAGCTTTAGGAAAACAGTGCTTGGCCCTCAGCAAGCTGTACTTTTCCCTTTTTTAATATTAACTTCTTTAGCTCTCAGGAGTTCAACATGATTACCAGGTTTTTTTTTTAATGTAGTAATTCTTGCATTTTCTGTTTGTAAAAAAAGTGATTCTTCTTAAGCAGAAGCTTAAGATTCTTCTTAAGGTTTTGAAGCTGCTAGAAAATGATGATGTCTGTGAAGTACAAAAGCATGCTGAGTTTTTCCCTGTTTTTCTTTTATTTTATTTTTTTGTATTTGCCTGAACCACAGCATGTCAAGATGTAATTGCAGAGCTCTCATGAACTAGTTATTGCTACACTGGGTTGGTACTTGGGTGAACATCTCCCCTTCTCTTCAAAATGGAATTTCCATGGGAAATGAAAATGATGATTCATTCCAGAGCCAGGGGTAGGGGTTTTTCTCTCTTGAGTCAGTGCTAAGCTGAGCAAGTGATCTCATGTTTTTTTGAAGGAAAAACCACAGAATATCTTCTGAGGAGGAACAAAGGATTAATTAGAAATAAGGAGGCCACGAGGATGGTGAAGGGCCTGGAGGGGAAGCCTTGGTCTGTTCAGCTGGAGAAGAGGAGGTTGAGGGGAGACTCTGGGCTCAACAACTTCCTTGTGAGGGGCAGAGGAGGGGCACTGATGTCTTTTTGTGGTGGGCAGTGACAGGACCTGAAGTTGTGTCAGGGAGGATTGGGGTGGATCTCAGGGAAAGCCTGGCACTGCCCAGGCTCCCCAGGGAATGGGCACAGCCTGAGGCTGCCAGAGCTCCAGGAGAGCTTGGACAGCGCTGCCAGGGATGCCCAGGGTGGGATGTTGGGAGGTCTGGGCAGAGGCTGGACTGGATGATCCCTGTGGGTCCCTTCCAACTCACCCTGTTCTGTAATCATGTCATCTGATTCTGTAATCATCCATTACACGACTGATACAGCTTCAAATATTTTTGTTGGAAGAATATATTTTTCTTTGTAGAATATTTTACCTGTTTGTTTTTAGATCAGCAAGATTTCTGAGATGGAGGGGAAGTCTGACTTCAGAATGGCCATATACGGCCCTTTGCAATTTCAGTGTGTAGGTGATGGAGATGTGAACAGAAATTCTACAACTATGAGAATTATTAAATATTAGTGTAAAGTTGCTAGTTCAATCCTGTAACTGTAGGTTTGATCCTAGAAAAAAAAGAAAAGTTCTGAAATGGTGTTCTATTTTTTTCCTGTATTATTCTTTTATGTCTGATCCATCTCTTTTTGATTTAACTGGAATTTTTTTGAAACAGGAAATTTCCCCTCAAAGATCTGGAAAAATTTTTCTAATGGAAAAATTAGCCATACATTTTTCTGAAAGATTAGTACTTCAAAACCATACTAAATTACTTCTTAAACAAAATTGCTTTTTAGCATCTTTTTAACACTTCTGATTGGGAAGAATATTGCAGAGCACAGTAAAGAGCAGCCTCACTAAGTTCAGTATGGCTCAGCTTTAGTTCTGCACAGCTTCATTATTATGTGGTAAGCTTCCATTGTTTTATAATTCAGACTTATTCCTAAGCACGAGATGTTCAGGAAACTTCTCTATGGCACCACAGACCCAGAGGGCATTCTGGTCCATTCTTATTTTGAATCAAGGTTGTTGGCCCATAAAATTGCATTAATAACTAACCTCAAATAGAAAGAAAACTGCTGTAATCCTTACTATAACAATTTACAGTATTTATTTGTATTTAGCAAAGATAGTTTATTATTTTCATGTATTTCCATTTTCAGTGCTGTTTCCTTCCTGTTGAATCACCAGGTGAGGCTTAGCTGTGATTCATGAAACTCAGCACCTGAGGACATTTGCTGCAGAGACGCTTGTATCTGCTTTTTGATAAATGTAACCAATAAATCCCTTCTGTATTTCAAAGGGACTCAGTTCTTCTGGGTGTACCATTGAAATGGGGAGCAAAGCAAGCAGGGGCTACATCTGTATTAACACAGAGACTGAGAACCATGCAATCTTAGAGTGAAGGTTCTGTCTTGGAGAACCAAAAATGTGCCAGTTTATGACATGGCATTGTAGCTTTATCCTTGCAGAGTTCAGTACTCTGGGCAAGCAAACAGCCCCTGCTTCTGGGAGGACACCCAGAGGAGTACTGCCTGTGGGGACAGCACCTTGTCACTGTGAAAATCAGCTCTGCCATGGGATTCTTCCAGTCACAGACGGAGCAAGAGGGAGAGGCTTTTCACTTCCCTCCTTTGTCTAACTGTGCATAGAGCAGCAGGGCAGGTCTTGTTTTGCTGAGAGGCTGAAGCTTTGCAGCACTGGGGGCCTGAAGGCATGCAGGGAACACTGCAGGGAATGCAGTCCCAGCTGCACCTGGCTCTTACACACTGTGAGCCCACGTGCTGGCTTTGATCAGACTCCTCTGGAGACACGAACCAAGGGCTTAGCTTGTCTTTACCAAGGAATTTGAATGTTGAATGTGTGTGAGGAGGTGTTTTGGTTGCACTGAGACTGAAGCAGGTGACATGCAATGCATACTGTTCTTTTGCCAAGTGACACCTGCAGGAAAAGCCTTCCTTTAGCTGCATTCTAGAAAATCTGCAAGCATTGCCCTGGCCCTCTCCACGCCCTGTGGGTGAGCACAGCACAGTAAGTGTTGTTTGGTGCTGTGGGCTGCACATGTTGCTGCATGCCTGGAATCTCCCTGAAGCCACAAAGCCACATAACCAAGTTCTGCTATAATTTCTGTTGTACAGGTTGTCACTCTCCTGAGGTTAAGGCAACATCTCTTCTTTCATTGCAGTCTGTATATTGCTGTGTAACACATGGTCTGATCTTAAAAAGTACCCATGTAGTACTGACTGCATCAGCTTCTGGCAGTGGTCTTCAGCTTGTTCCCAGAAAACAAGGCTAATTTGCTTTTTTGTTTGTTTTTATTTTGTTTTATGGTTTTTCAGCATCAGTCAGGAGGCAGCAAGTGAATGTTTTTGGGGTTTTCATGATTACAGGTCATTTTTCCTGGTGAAGGCAAGATCACAGGCTGAGAAAAAGCTCTGATATTTGCTGCTGCCCTATGACAAATTACACTTAATCAAATATTTAGGCTTGTGATGGATGACAAGATGTTTGGTGAAAATAGGTCAAGTTTGCTGTTTAAATGCCCTGGAAAAATTGGCAATACATACATGAACATCTACCCTAATTAAAAGGAGGCTTTTAGGTCCGGACAAGTGGCAAGTGGCTTAGGAGTTGATCATGTTTAGTGCTGCTGAAGAGAGTAATTAGAGTGTGTCTTCTGCATTTGAACTAACCTGCAAAGCCAGACTTCTTTCACAGGATTTTCTGGCAAGCACGAATACATTGGGGCAGTAAAAAAGTCGCTAAGAAGTAGATTTAAAGAAATCAGCTAGAATAAGCTTACTTTTCATATATTTGTCTATTATTTTTGAAATCTAGAAGTGAGAGCAGCAGAAATGAAATTCCTAAGCTGTTCAGAGACAGGAGGATACAACCATGACTTTGTTTGTCATGGAATTGGGCAGCTAAGTCTAAACTTGTTACCCTAAGCTGCATCTAATCCATGGAGAAATAGGCACCTCTGGGAGACAAGCAGTCAAATTCCAAGTCATGTCACATGGATCATCATCAGGAAACACTCATATATTCATCCCATTGGATTAATTAGCCCTAGGTTTGCCCTGCAGATGGTTTTTAATTTTTCTGTTTGCAGAGTAATTAAAAAAACCCAAACAAACAAAAAACAACCCCAAACCAAAACCAGCTGATGTGAAAATGGGGAAGAAAAGATTCTTGGCAACAAAAGATCATATGATAGTTAAATGTAAAAACATCTGTGTATGGGTATGTGGATGGCCTTGGACAGTAGTGTATGTCAGAGGAAGGAGAAGCAAGGAAAGGAGAGTAAGCAGAGCTCACACAGTGACTTCACATCAGTTCTTAAAATAAGACTCACAAGTAATGAAGGAACTTTCTGTATGTATGAGAGAAACTGAATTTAATAAGTATCTGAATTTTAAGTGTGCCTTCAGGAGTAAATTAATCTCAACAACCTGTTGTTTGCTGGATTGTGTTACAGTGTTTTTTTCCTCCCAACATTTTCTCAGTGCAAACTTTTCATCCTTTCCAGTCTCTCCTTTTCCCAGGGCAGAAGCATGCTGACTGTTTAAACTGATCCTATAGGGCAAGCTGGAAAAAGTGCCAAAGGGCAGTAGAGGCAGGCACTGTTTTCTGCTCTCCTTCTAGGGGATGGGGTAACAGTGGAAAGCTGCACAGAAAATCTCAGTGCTGCTGTGGCTCTGCCCATATGATCACAGGAATCATTGGATGGGCCAAGTGATGTCTCACTCAATTAAGAGATGTGAATAACCATTTTCCTCTGCTGGCTCCAGCGCAGAACGTGGCAGTGGTTCCAAAGGAACAGACCCATCAACATCAACCACTATGCCAACAAGAAGAGTGCAGCTGAGAGCATGCTGGACATCGCCCTGCTGATGGCCAACGCCTCCCAGCTCAAAGCTGTCATGGAGCAAGGACCCTCCTTCTCCTTCTACATCCCGCTGATCGTTCTCATCAGCCTGTCCCTCACCCTGCAAGTTATGGTGGGAGTGCTCCTGATATTCCTTGGTAGGTAGCAACAGCAAGATCCACTGACTTGTGTTTTTCTTATA
This sequence comes from Parus major, assembly GCF_001522545.3. NCBI lineage: Eukaryota > Metazoa > Chordata > Aves > Passeriformes > Paridae > Parus > Parus major. The sequence continues at coordinate 1,147,839 of NC_031781.1, read as the reverse complement.
GGACAGAGTCTGTAAGATGGTAAATAAACACACCCTTTGCTTTTAAAAAGACTTTGCCTCAGAACTGATTCAGGTTAGAATCATGTAATCATTTAGGTTGGAAATGACCTCTAAGATCATCTACTCTAAAAGTTAACCCATCACAGGTTCAGTACTAAGCCATGTACATAAACATCATAATTGCACATCTTTTAAGTATCTTCAGGGGTGGTGACTCAACCACTTCCCTGGGCAGCCTGTTCCAGTGCTTGACAACTGTAGTGCTTTAGATTCTCCAGTTTGAGTTTCCTGGCCAAGGCACCGAATAATGTGGTGGGTTTAGTGCTGGCTAAAATCACCAGTGCACTTACTTATTTCTTGCTGTGAGATATGGATTAGGAGAAGGGCAAAACAGGCTTAAAACTTAAAAGGTGTGAAGCTTATTAACAGAACTAAAAGAATAATAAGAAACAGAATAAAACCTTCAGAACACTTCTCTTCCCCCTGCCCAACTTCTTTCCCAACTGAAAGTGTAGAGAAAAAACCTGGGATTTAAAATTAGTTACTACTTCTACAGTAGTCTTCCATCAGTTCTTACAGGGAGTGGAGTTTTCTCTCGCCATGCCATGGACACTTCTCCACAAGAAACAGTTCTCTTGTGGCTTTTCATTTCTATGAATAGGAAAAATCTGCAATTGTGAATCTCCTCCCATTTTCACAGCCTTCTCACAGCTGGGTTAATTGGCCATATAACTTATGGGGTATTATTTTAACAATGCCCCATAATACCTGTTCAAAGGCAAAGGTTCTCCTCATCTGTCTCTACGACCTTCTTCATCTCTGGGAACAGAGCTTTTCTTCTCTCCCTGGGGGCAAAGGGTCTTCATCACTCTCATCTCTCTCTGTTCAAGCTTCTCATGGGATCACAGCTCCTTCAACATCTGCTTTGCTTAATTTTGGATGCCTCTGCTGAAGTCTACAGTTTGAACACTCCATCCCCCCATAGTTTCTCATGAATTAAAGGGGATATTTTAGTACATCATAGTCCATCTCCATGGCCTTGCCTAAACAACTTTCAGCCCCATTACCAGGGCATCTTCTCATTCTCCTTCCATTTGGGACTTGACTCCTTCTTCACTGACCTTGGTGTCTTCATGTTGTCTTTCTGTGTTTCATCATTCTGTCCTTTTCTGGCCCTGGAGAGAGGATCGAGGTCTCATCTGTGCAGTGAAAGGGTTCATATCTTGTCTGGTCCTGCAGACAGTCCCAGGCAGTGGCCGAGGCGGTCACTGTGACGGATTTCGGGCCTCCTGTGCCCGGCAGCCTCTGTGGCCATGCGGGCCGCGGCAGAGGGGCCCGGCCCGGCCCAGAGCCGCTCCCGGGGCCCAGCAGAGCCCGGCTCGGTGCGGGCTGGAGGCAGGGACAGGGCTCGGTGTCAGATATCAGCAGCCGTGACCCGGCCCAGCCTCGGCCGGGGCCCCGCGGCCTCCATCCCCTGCCCGGAGCCGCTGGGGCCCGGCCCCGCCAGGCCCGCCAGCACCGTCACCTCCTCACAGCCAGAAATGAGAGAGCTTTCCTGGGCTTGCCTGTCCTTAAAATGCACAATTCACAGAGGTGGACCCACTTCTGAATGGTTTGATAGCTTGTCAATTGTCAGAGCTAGCCAGCTATTGGTTTTTTCTTAGGCACAGAGAAAGCTCTTAGCAGCTTCCCTCAGAAAAATGATTTCTGTGGGTGGCTTCTCTCCTCACTAAATGTCAACCAATGCAAAATCAACACAGTAAAGAATTTTCTCCTAATATCCAAAAATACAGATTTTCTCTTGAAACCATAGAAATACCCCAACAGAGGGAGGAAGGGCAACTTTATGTGAAATTTTCAATTTTTATCAACTTCCTCCTACTCATTTGCCCATACTATGAATATTTTTCCCAAGAAAGCCTGAGGAGGAAGGAAAATTATGAAATGTTTCAAAAGAAACATCAGTAGGCCAGATAAGATAATGCTGTCCTGTTTCATAATAATGTTTTTGGCAAGACCTGTTACTTAATCTTATGACTGAAATGTATTTCTTCCATATCAGTGATAGAAGAAAATATTGTGAATGTGGAACTCTGAAGGGGAAGTGAAAGTTAAAAAGTCCATTGTCATGTTGGTGTGGCATGTTGTCTTTAGCTTGGCTGTGTTGCAATCAAACTGCATCTACCATTGCCCACCAGGAATAAATGACAGCACCACTGGTAGGAAACAGCTGTGGATCATTTCTGCTAGTGATATGGGATCATTTATTTTCATAACATTTTTCAAATCATACCCTTTACCTTAGTAGGAGCTAGATAACTGGCCTTGGGCCTAATGAAAATGAAAAGGCAGAGTTCACACATGGCATTTATTGAGTTATGGATGCCACCTTTGGCATCCCTGCCAATCTTTCAGTGTTCTGCTCTGTTATCAAGCTGAAAAAACAATGTTCTGTTCAAGGAGAAAGTTCCTAGGGAGCCAGGATACACATGGCCTGTAATATTCACAGTTGACGTGGCTTTTTTCTTTCTTACAAAAGAGACGGAATTCAGCTGTCTCTGCATTTGTTAGAGTTGGTGCAAGAGCTGAATCCAGGTCTTGGCTCAGAGGAGGTTCCAGAAGGGGACTGGAAAAAAAACAACCTGTTGATGCTGGGAGGTGTGGAAAGCAAGTAATGGAAAAATCAGCAAAATACTTTTATGTTCCTCAGTTGAAGGCATCTCCCTGATTGTTTGAGCAGAGTTTGAGGCTGTAAACAAGCTCCCTGTCTTTCTGTGGGGCAATAATTTCTCAGTATATTCTGAGATACTGCTTTTTAATGCTTGTTTCTGCAAGGCACTGCTGAAATGGTTTAAATTGCTCTCAATTTTATCTTTGTCACACTGAGGGTAACGGAGCCCTTGGTTTATGGTGATGCACTCTTGGAGCAGTGTTGTCCTGCTGAGGTCAAGGACAGAAAGAAGACAGGAAATAAGAGATGGAGGTATGAAGATACAGGCATCAGACCAAGAACTTGCTTTTCACAATGTATATTTTATAGTTTTGGCTTGCAGGAATCATTTGCTTCTGTCCAGCCATGAAATTCTGTCTCATTAAGCTCTCACATGACCAAACAGAAGTCTGTGCCACCATCCAGTTTCTTTCCTTGAGTCGGGGTTTTATCCTGGGAGCTACCAGCTCTCACAGTTTCTAGTAGGTATTAAAAGCTTTTTCCTCCTTAAGATCCTTTCATGAAAACAATGGGAGTAATGTTCAGCAAACTTGTCCTTGGAAGTGATTTGGTGACCTTAACTTTTTGGAAGAAAAGCAAAGAAAGTCTTGAAATAGTTTCAGTGGCATGAAATCATAGTAATCTACTATAATGAAATACTTAAAGAATAACTGTTCTTAAGAACATTTTTCACATACACCCTCATCTTAAGTGCAGTAATTACAAAGACAGGATTACTGCAATTCTTCTTCAAAATTTAGAGCTCTTCCTAAACTGACAAGTATTATTTGTCTTCTCTGACCCTCCTCTGGACAAAGGGACAGCTCTGAAAGTGTCAGTTTGCCTTTCAGCATGGTTGCTTTTAACTCATATAACAGGTCAGGCCATTATTATTGCCTTTCCATTTTATTCCAACTATCTCAAATGCTCTTATTTCATGTTTCAAAACTAATGATTCCATTTCATTTATTCTGCATTCACATGGTGGTACCAGAGTCCTTCCAGGTTCTATTGGGGTGTGAGCATCCACATGCCTCCAGATGTATTAACTTATTTTAAGGTTGAAGTCCTACTGAACTCGAATTTTTTCATGTCTGTACAGATGTGCAGTAGCTTCTCAGGGCAGTTTCCCCACACTGTTCTTCACTGCTTTGCCTGGCCTGTGATGTTTGACTACACTGCTTTAGCAAACAGGACTTGAACAGGCACCCAGAATTCCTTGAAACCAAAACAGTGTTATTAGGGACCCCAGGTGAACCTGGCTGTTAGCACTGCAGTATCACAAGTGTGTTTGTGACCACTCAGCTGCTTCAACAACAAAGGCTATTGGTTCAGTGGTTCAGTTCTGCAGTATGGAACAGGATGATGATGGTACAAGCAGATAACAAGATGTATTTTGTGTGGTAGAGTCATAAGCTGTTACGTCTATTCATGTGCCTATCAGAAGGAGCTCTAGGTTTTATGTTACTGTAAAAACTTGTCTGGTATAAACTTTTTTCTCACGTGCTGTGCACATGCAGACACATGCTCCAGTGATCTATGCTCTTGAGAACTTGGAGTCTTAATAGACAATACCCCTTGTCAAAACATGTTCCAGAATTCATCAGCACTCGGTCCACCAGCATCAAAAGAATGCAGCCAACGGTCTGAGCTCCAGGGCCCTTACTGCCAGAGAACACAGACAGCAAACTCAGGTTTTCACATGGTGGTTCAGTGGGTGTTTGGTCAAAGTTGGACCTGATGATCTTGGAGGTCTTTTCCAGCCTTAATGATTCTGTGATGCCAGGCAAGTGCCCTAGACTTCTCACTGTCTTCAACCAAACCTATTATCAGCCGAGGGTAACTAATTTGTATGCTATCATGAGCCTGGAATCAAAGCTTTCACTATATTAATGCTATCTCCCTTGTGTGAGCCTCCCTCACTCCCTTTAGCAGTTCAACCAAAAAACAGCTGCAAGAAGCAAAGGAAAATGTTTACACAGTGGATGGTCTCTGTAGAAAGGAGTGCAGCTAGCTGCTCTGACAGCTCCCTTTGTTTAAGAGATAGAGTGCCCTTGCTTTCTAAAAACAGAATCAGGGAAAAAGCAGGGAGTATGAGGAGTACAAGCTGGGGAAGGGTACCAGTAATATCCATGTACCAGAAAAAAAATCCAGCACTGGTAATGAGACCTGCAGCATTTTAGCTAGGATATTTCACTTCATCCTCTCAGGGCTTCAAGTTTCATGAAGCTTCATCAAGTTCATCATGAAGTTTCAGCAAGTTTCAGTCATGTATTCATGACTTTAAAGACATTTAAATGCTGAAAGTCAGCAGCACAAGTAGGCTTCAAAACATCAAGAACTCAAAAGATTTCTAGGGATGGTAGTGCATTCATTACTCCCCACGTGTCTCCACAGAGATTAGATGCTAATTACTGAAAGCTAATAGGCTCCTGTGGTTACACACCTTCCCCTTAGCACTTTCACTGACACTGCAGAATCTGACTTTCCTTTTAAATATGAATTATCCAAATAGCTTAGCATAAGATAAATTCTTTAACTACAGCAGCATGAAACCTTTTATTCTGGATTTTGAAATACACATATCATTAAACATTTTTTTTTTCCTTTCTCTTTGAAGTAAAATATGACCTTAACAACCCTGCAAAACACGGAAAGGTGAATTTCCTCAACAACCTTGCAACTGGACTAGTATTCATTATAGTAGTTGTGAATATTTTTATCACTGCCTTTGGAGTACAGAAACCAGTTGCAGAGTCAGCATCAAGACAGTGAGGACCAGGTGAGTGTGGTCTCCTGCAGCATGAGCTATCGGGGCACGGCACCCAGGGATGCACTTCAGAAACAGCCACAGGCTGATCTGTACTCTTCAAGTTCTTGCAAATACCTGAGATCATTTCCCATTAGTGCAAAAGCAGAAGCTGCTGAGTAAGTTATTACAGTGTGTTTGTGAATGTGGAGTTCAAAAGTTGATGGCAGCACATGTATCGCCCATAGGAAGTGTAAGGGTTGTCCTGGCCTAGCCACTCCTTTTCCTTACTGCTGACTGAGACAATAAGGGAAATCATGTTGTTCTGCTTTCTCCAAATGCCTCTCCTTTTTTCAAGGAAAGTTTGCATCCAGTCTGTTATTTAACACTGAAGACAATCTGTTTCCAAGTAGCTAAGGCTGTTAAATCTGATATGTAACACTGCACATGCTGGAGCCTCTCAGTTCCTGTGCTGGCTCCTCTGTCCTCCACGGGACAGGGCTTTGCTCTGGGGGACACTCAGCCCACAAAGATGAGTGCTGTCACTTCACATGTGGTTATTTAGGACAATGTTATTGCTCTACCTGCACTTTCAACTTTGCTCTTTACTTACACAGAAGAACAAATAAAGGAATTGTGGGGATCAAGCTGGGTGTCTTCCCAGCATCATACTATGACGAGCAGTTTGGGAGGAGATAAACCTAAATTGCAGGCTTGTAACATAAGAGGCACCATGGTCAACATCTGCCTTTAAAATAGCACTGCTAAGTCTGTGTGTGCCAACACTTCTCTGGCTCCTGGGTCTCAGCCCAGGGTCAGAGACCTGCTGAGGAAGGAATGACTGGGCTGACAGGCTGTGGTGCACTCAGCCCAGGCATGTAATGTTACTGCTTTGTGCAAACTTCTACTTTCTCCATGAAAAAGAAGCCTTTAAACCATTAATCTGTAGATGAGTGGTGTAACAAGAATGGGAATCAAACCAAAATTTATCATCAGTTGAAACAGTATGGGAGGAAACCAGTGCAGAAAATTACTAGGAAGATGGAGAACTACATTAATTTATCTCAGGGTGTGGGTGGAATTTTCTGCTTTAACCAAAACCTGTGAAATCCACAGGCAGTGAAACAAGATAGTTTTATTATATTTTCTGGCTATAGTCCTACAAACAGACTAATAAATATTGAATTTTAACAGCAAAGAGCACATAGGTTATCTGAGGTATTATCAGAAACACAGGTAGAAAGTTGACTTCAGCAGTACACATTAAAGCAATACTGAAGCACAAACCCCAAAATTACACTGGCAAAGCCAAAAGAGCTGCTTGAAGGATTACTGGAATTTTAGCTGCCTTCACAGGAGGAAACATACACAGTACCAGGGACAGGGGCAGAGGCAAGGATCTGAAATAGGCATAAGGAAGCTCAGAACAGAACCAGCAGCTGTGGGCTCCTGCCTTCATGCTCTCACACACTCAGTTTCCTAATTAAACAGCCAAATGTGGTGTCCTATTTTTTGCTGCAGACTTGTTAAATGTGAAAGTTCTGTATTCTTTAGAACATTACAGTTGTTGTTTGCTCATTTGTACCCATTGCCCTTCCTAAAAACATCTGGTCATCTAAATGTAAATTGAAAAATAAGTGGCTTTTAGTCTGTTGTCACAAGTCTCCTCAAAACCCTGAGAGAAGTGGGTTGCCACCATTTTCTGGCTTCACCTTTACTATTATGCACCCTTATCCACAGAAAATTTAATTCCCCCTTTAAAGCAAATGTGTCAGTTCCTGTATCACTAAAATAGCAATATCTTTGTGTTTCAGAGACCTGGAGCATTCACTGTAGATGCCATTTGCACTTGAGCCAGCTACACTGGTCACAGTGGGAAGGAAAAATGATTTGAAGAAGCTGGACACACCAAGCAGCTTTCTCAAGCTTCCAACATCACTTGCATACCTGAAATTTTCCCATGTGTTAATATTTAAACTGTTTGGCATCTAAGAAAAGGTTGATTTTGCCCCAAGGACACTGTTTTTCTGGAATACTGGCATTTCAGTTTCTGAAGAAACTTAATTTTTTTTCGGAGAAGCGACGCAAACGCATAGAACAAGGAAATATCATCTTGTAGCAATTCACAAGACTTTTCTTTTTACATGGTTTTGGTTTTTGTGGCAATTTGACATTTCCACCATGGTGGGAAATGTCAGGCCTTTGATTCTGGTGTGGTGACATTGTCCTTTATTTCACAGCTTGCCAGCAAGCCCGTGTGCTGTGTAGCCCAGCAGGGCTCTTCCTTTGCAGCGTGTAAAGGTAGCTGTGCCTTGTTTTTCTTTTCTTCCACTCTAGCTAAAGCAAAGATGAGACAAACAGAAACAAACAGCATTCTTTTTTCTTTCACAGGTAATCATTTGTATTGTTTCTTCTGGACACACTTAAAATTCCCATGTCCTTCAGTAGGTTATAAAAATAACCTAATTGTTAATGGTTTCGTACCATGAACTGCTATTCTGTGCATTATATGTTTTTATTTAAGTCATGGAGTGGTTTGGTTTCAAGGGACCTTTAAAGGTCTTCTCGTTCCACCCCTGCCATGGGCAGGGACATCCTCCACTTCCCAGGTCCTGTCCAGCCTGGACACTTGCAGGGATCCAGGGACAGCCACAGCTTCTCTGGGCACCTGTGTCACCTCCCTCATTGTAAAAGGTTCTTTCTTATATCAGATTTCTGGAAACTCAGTTAGAGAAAGTGCCACCTTTTCTAGGCTCAGCTGGTAAACTGGGGGATGCAGGGTGGACTTTACCTGCTAAACTGGTACCAAGTGCCTGTCAGCAGCAGTTCAAATGAACTGAGTTTTCCTCTCTAGTTTCCTCTCTCTCTTCCCATCATTGATTGCTGCATTTTTTTTTTACTTTTATGAGATTATGGCTAAAAGCAAAACAAATTTTTAAATTTTTATTTTTAAATATATATATATATCTATATATATATAAATACCCTCTAGACCCTTACCTGCTGGCTCAGGGACTTACACTTTTTCTAAATACACTATTCCCAGTGGTGGTGTAGGTTATAATTTCTTCAACAAAAACATTTCAATCATTTTATTTCCAGAGTATCATACCTGCAATCAGAAAAATCTGAGTTTTCTAGGTTGCACTTATATATAGATGCAGATTTGTATTAATCAATGTTCTTAGTATCAATTTTCCAGTGCTCCCTCGTACATAAAATTAGAAGTTTAACTTCATATGTCTCGTCTCATTTACAGTTTTTATTACTGATCTTTCTCTTTGGTTATGTCTCAAAGCCCATTGATGTACCAGACTTTCATGTGTATGTTCTGTATGGATTAGTAACAGGAAAAAATCAAACTTGTGTGATTAATAATGGAATAGACATTCTTTTTTATTTTCTAATTTGTCTTTTGTTGCTTCATTTCCACTGTAACATGTATTTAACCAGTATCCAGCAGGCAGTGGTTTAACTGTGTGTGCTGTACTAATTTAAACATAGCTCAGAACAGATTCTGAATGAGGCACACAGGACAACTTCCTGTATTTATTTTTTACAAGCCACCAACTGCTGTAGGACTCTTCATGCCCACTCATGGCTGTCACACTTCTGATGCCGCTTCCCATGTTTTTATTGTGATTAAGTAAGATTTGCAAAACATTCTCAGACATGAAATCTGTATTTTAAGTCTCTGAAGCCTTCAGAGTTCATGTATTTTTTAGGAGACAGAAGCATCTGCGAGTTGATTTCATGTATAAATAATTTAATCACAGGATTATTATTCTTTTAAGTCAGGTGCTGCTTTAAAATCCTGGCAAGTATCTCTGAGGGGCAGCAAACAAATAGATAGGTTTGACTCATTCTTGGACTTGTTCTTTGGTTTGCTGAGCTTTTTCAGAGTTCTTGGTTGGAGGCAAATATCTCTTTTAAAAAGAGGTCATCAATAATGAAGCGAGATTAATTTTCCAGGCTGTGTGGGGAGCAGTTCCTGCCAGGTCAGCTCCTGTTTCATAAGCTCTGGGCAGGGTGAGTGCTGCTCATGGTTCTCCTCATTAGTCCCTTCCACAGCCAGAACAGCCTGGGCTGGGATTTTCAGTGTAGCTCTGCTTACCAAAGGAGGTGACAACAACCTTATTTACTGGAGCTGACTCTAGTATTTGTCTTCTAAACCAGGTCACTGCTGGTGCTTATTCTCATACTGAGTCTTACATAAAATAGGCTGAAGCAGAAAACGCCATCCTGGTTTCTGTATCCCCTCAATTGCCATTCAGCTGTTTTAATTAACAGCTTCTTTACCCTCAGTGAGTTTGCAGATGACACGAAGGTTGCTGGGAGTATTGATCTGCTGCTGGGCAGGAAGGCTCCACGCTCGTGTCTGGAGGGGCTGGATGTGAGTGTGGTGTGAGGATGAACAAGGCCAAGTGCTGGGTCCTGTCCTTGCTCACAAGAGCCCCTGCAGCTCCCAGCTGAGGCAGAGGGGCTGGAAAGGGCCCGGCAGGAAAGGCCCTGGGGGTGCTGCTGGCAGCAGCTGAACAGGAGCCCAGCTGGGCAAGAAGGACCAGGGCACCTTGGCCTGTTCCAGCCCCGCTGTGGCAGCAGGAGCAGGGCAGTGCCATCCCCTGTGCTGGCCACTGCTGAGGCACCACCTCCAATCCTGGCCTCAGTTTGGAGCCCCTCACAACAAGAAAGAGCTGGAGGGGCTGGAGCGTGTCCAGAGAAGGGAACGGAGCTGGGGAGGGGCTGAGGGAGCTGGGAAAGGGGCTCAGCCTGGAGAAAAGGAGGCTCAGGAGGGACCTTCAGGCTCTGCACAGCTCCCTGACAGAAGGGGGTGGCTGGCGGGGGCAGGCTCTGCTCCCAGGGAACAGGGACAGGAGGAGAGGGAACAGCCTCAGGCTGGGCCAGGGGAGGCTCGGGGTGGACATTGGGACGAATTGGACAGCACCAGTTCCTGAAACAGAACTGGTATACACTGGTATATACTGGTATATACTGGTGTACACTGATATATACTGGTATATACTGGAATATACTGGTATATACTGGTATATACTGGAATATACTGGTATATACTGGTATATACTGGTATATACTGGAATATACTGGTATATACTGGTATATACTGGAATATACTGGTATATACTGGTATATACTGGAATATACTGGTATACACTGGTATATGCTGGTATGTACTGGTATACACTGGTATATACTGGTATACACTGGTATACACTGATATATACTGGTATGTACTGGTATGTACTGGTATATACTGATATATACTGGTATATACTGGTATACACTGGTATACACTGGTATACACTGGTATGTACTGGTATATCCTGGTCCACACTTCCCAGGTATTTTGAGAAGCCCGAGAGGAGCTGAGCCCAGGTGCATTTTTCGGGTCGTGGTGCAGCCTGGAAGGGGCTTGGGGAGGCACCACCAGCAGGACCCCACCCAGAGCCCTTCAGCATTCACGGGTGATCAACAAAGCTGAAGCAGAGCCAGAAGCTGAGACATCCCTGGAGAAAGAAGTAAACTGAAATAAATGAGAGAAGGCACTTCAGGAAGAGATAAATAACAGCTTGGCCACAGCAGGCCTTAAAGCAGAGTTTGCATTAGAGGCTGGCTTGCATCCAGGTGATGTGTCAGCTGTACCTGGAGTTTCACCCCTCTCCCCACCAGTAATTCCCATCCTGGCACTTGAACACGTCTGGCAGCAGTGGGAGGGCAGAGGGGGCAGGAGCATGGACAGAGCTGACCAAACAACTGGAGCTGAGTGATAGCAGACATGTCAGGAGGCAAACACACATTGTTGGAGGTGCACCCACAGCAAAGAGACTGACAGGAAAAAATGTGGTATATAAAGGCTGCAGCTGTTGGCAGGAATTTCTTATTTTCATGCTGATTGAATTATTTTCACTGTTTGAAATTTTCACTGTATGTATTTTCACGGTATGAAATCACAGAGTGACAGAATCACTGGATTATTTAGGGTTGAAGAGATCTCAGAGATCATTGAGCCCAGCCTTTGGCTCTGCCTGTAAATGCCCCCACCCATCCTCGCTCCTGATGTTCTTAGTCCATGGCCATGCCACTGGGAGGGTCACTGACATGTCATTGCAGGATATGTGAAACACAGAATACAATCCTTTCAAAATAATATCTAACCAACAATTAGCCAACTTCCTAACAGGGTGGTGACAAAACATTACCTGCTCTCTTATTGGATGCTGTGGGTTATTTTGAATTCACTTTTCCTCTGCAGTCTGTTGCAGGTCTGTTTTCATGGTTCATTTTATCCCCTTGGGTTCTCATAATGAGAACTATTTACTACTCTGGCTGCCTCCCAAGAAGAGTGCCCCAGCTCCCAGCCAGGAACAGAGACTTATCAAAGGCTCCTCATCTGGCAAGTCAAGCTTTGTCAGAAATGGAGATGGTGAAAACTCAGGTTCCTTTTTCCTTCAGCCTCCTTCCTGATGTTCTTCAGCTCTGTTTTTCTCCAGTCTTCCAGCCTAGAAGTTGTCCCACCCCCTTTTTAATGGTACAGGTTTTAACTGGTTGGGAGGTGAGTGGTAAATATGATGCCATGCTAGGAAGCACCACACCAGGACTACTGAAACATTGCAAAACATTTTCACTGGTGCCAAAAATATTTGAGAATTAATCGGTTTCATCGCCACCCAACATTACCCCAGATTTCTGACACAAAGGATAAAAATAATCTAAACTGTTGGGAAGGCCTTCTGCTTTGGGTTTGTTTTGGACTTTGGAAGGAGGGAGACAGCTATGTGTCTTTAGCCTGAAATAGGAGTTATTTTTTTCTGTGTCAGAAAACATGATTCACCAGGCATGCCAAGGAGAGCATTGCTCTGGAAAGAAATGACTGTACCCCCTCAGGCCCCTCCATCCCTTGTAGAGTTTCAAATCCTGGGGACATGAGTTGGGAACACGACTGAGCTTCACAGACTGTGTGAAGGTGCTGAGGAGCATTGGGAGCAAGCCACAATGGGCCTGTCTGTGTCAGTGTTCTCCTTATACTACATAAAAATTATTTCTCCTCTATGCTGATAAAAACCCAGGTTTGAAAGCCCCACATCCCACTGCTGCACTGGTAGGACTCCTCACAGCATCTTGAAGGAACCCTGGTTATCACACAGAGGTCCTGCAATCTTCAAACCTGATGTCATTGTTAATATTTTTATTAATTTTCACATCCTCTTCACTTGCAGACACAGGGTGTGATGGAATGTTCATCTTTCCAGAATCAGGACCAGCCTAGACTCATCCAGGGCTGAATTTCATCCAGCTCTGAATGGGAAATTTACTTCCTACTTGTTTTCTTACTGACTCTGAGCTCATCAAGATGAGATTCACTTGTATCTCACAGGGCTCCTGGCCTGGGAATACCCTGAAAGATATAATTGCAACTCTTTCATAGAAAACTGCTATCTAAATTATTACTATTAATAATAATTATTATTTTCTGCTATAATCTTACCTGTTATACCTGGACTTTGGTTCCAACCTGATGTAAATCATCTCTCTACCTCGTGACAGAACAGAGTTCTTCCAGAGCAGAGCAAATCAGCCATGATAAATTGAGTGTGAGCCAGCTCCAGAGGCACAGGTAAAGCAAAATCCAGCTGTATGCAACCACTATGGATCAGGAATATTTAAGAGGCACAGGCATCCTCTATCCAACCTCCACTAGGAGCTTTTAAAATGAATGAGGATAAACAACATCAGGTCTCTCTGTTTCTGCTGCTGCAGAGCGTTCAGCAGGGCGTAGCCACGGGGCACTGCTGGATGGCACAGAGCAGCCTCTGGATGGCAGGCTGAGCACTGGGAGACCCCCAGGGCAGCTAAAACCAGGGCTTAAAAGGAAAAAAAAATAAACACCTGAGTGTGATGAAATGTTTTGTTATGGAAAAGGGAGGATTTCCTGTGAATTGTGCCGTGAGAACGTCTCGCCTGTGATTTATCCAGACTTCAGGTACAGTGGCACTCTGGCTGCTGGCACCCAACTTCACCTGTTACCAGTGCATGAAGCACAGACTGGGTCTGAAAGGTTTTTGCTTTACTAGACACAATGTTATTAAAGATTTATCAACAGCATCATGGCAGAAAGCTTTTCCTTGTGACCATGGTGTATAGTGGCCTGTGCTCCAAAATAGAAAGGGCAGCTCAGGATTCACCCAAAATGCTCCTTCATGCCAAAGCAATGGTACAGAATTAACTGGAGCAGTGCTGCCTGCCTGTCATCTCCTGCCTCTGACTTCTTTCCATTTGGCTCTAACATCATCCCTATGTAGTGGGTGAGATGAAGATAGAGAGAAAATTACCCCCACCCCGGATCCTGTAGCTTTGTAGTTTCATCAGGCCGTTGTTTCAGTCACATCCAAGGCTTGGTGATGCCCCTGATGCTCTGCTCTGGTCCCTTCACCTGGCACTTGGCACAAGGCTGCTCCTGCAGAGGCAGAGGGTTGGTGTGCCCAGCACAGCACCAGCACAACCACAGCCTCCCACCAACACAGCTGCTCCTCTCCCCAGAGCCACAAACCAGTGGGAAAGGGGGGAGTGCAGATACCTTGTTCAGAGTCAGGCTACAGGAGGGCACGGGATGAAGAGGATCTCTCCTCCTGATGAAGTTATCTCAGAGAGCCTCCTCCACAACCTGTTCAACAGAATCCAATGCCAAGCTCTGGGGCTCCTCTTGTCCCCAAAGATGCAGCAGATGCAGTCCTGGCTTTGGGTTAGTGGCTCCACCTAAGGTTTCAACTTGTGTCAGGGGAGATTTAGATTTGATATTAGGAAATATTTCTTCATGGAAAAGGCTGTCCAGCCCTGGCAGAGGCTGCCCAGTGGTGAGGTCACCATTCCTGGAAGTGTTTATAAAACATGTGGCTGTGGCACTTCAGGACATGGTTTAGTGGTAAGCACGGTGGTGGTGCCACATCAGCCTTAATTAGGTGTTAACAATTCCATGATCCCATGATTCTCCTGCTACAGCAACAAGTTCCCTTGGTGGGATGTTCAACACTGCTCACAGAGGCACCCAGGCCAGCAGCTCCCCCTTAGGCAAAGAACAGAACAGTAACAAACCTGTCTGCATGGCTTTCCTTGGGTGGTCAGAGCAGCAATTAAAATGAACTGTGTGTCAAAGTCCCTTTCCAGCAAGCACCAGTGCACCTCCAAGGCTTCATGGGCAGTGACCCTTGGAACTCCCAAAATGACACAAAAACAAGGATTAACCCAGTCTTTGAACTGATAAGTCCTGTTTAACTCCAGATCCCTAAACATGCTAAGCAGAAAAACTGCACAGGTGAAAATGTTAAAAATCTGGTGCAAACACCCAGAAAAAATTAACCATGAAGAGGCCAGAGCCCAGGAGGGGTTGATTGGCAGCCACGGGAGGGCAACAACCACGGGGCACTTCTGCAAGAAGAGCAGTGTATTAACTACAAGAAAAACAGCAGCATTCTTCTCTCAGATTTTATTTCAATTTAATTGCCAGCTTCACCCCATTAAAAAGAGAAATACATTAATTTCCAGAGGATTTAAGAAGATGTATGTTCAGGGAAATTCCTACAGGACACAGGCCCTGTGAAGTGCAGCAAACTGAATTTTGGCAGTAGAGCCAAGGCATGGCATAACATGGAGTAGCATCTGTGCACACAGAATGGAAAAGCACCCACAACAACACATTTTGACCAAATATGTTTTCAATTTATTACAGTATGAGAAAAATAACGACAAATGAAAGAAACGAAAGGAATAGCTTTGCCTCAGCAAAGGCACTTTTAACTGCAAACTCCATCCAGCAGCTGTAAAGCAGCCCAGTGCATCCCAGAATGAATCATCACTTCATTCCCACTCCAGCTCATCAGGCATATCATCCTTCACCAAGTCCTTTAAATAGCAGTCTGGCATTAAATGGAATTGTGCAAATTCTTTGTAGGATCTATCACTTTGTTTCCCAGCTTTCTGCACACTGACAGTCCCTTCACTCAGCCTTTCATTTCCCCAGCTCCTGTACAATTCCTGCTTGCAGCATGGGAGCCACAGTGCTCCACCCTCAGCATGGAACCACCTGCAACCCAGCTGGGACAACTTCCCTGCACACAGTGAAGCCTGTTTATAAATTAATCCAGCACAGGCCAAGCTATTCTTTGACTTGCCAGGGAACCTGAAAATTCTGCAGCTAAACAGCTTCATCCAAGCTCCTGCTCGATTTATTCCCAAGTCCACAACACTGCTTGCCCAGAAGGACCTGACTCCCATGCAGGTGCACATGTGCTTCCTACAGGAGCTGAAAATGGAATTAGCACTGTCCAGATGTGCACAGATGTGCTTGCTTAGCAAGCTCCTGAAAGAAAAATATTCCACGAAAAAGAATCTCTCCCAGCCTATGCACATGCCAGTTTTATAGGCAGCCTGACATTCACTGTTCAAATTAATAACTGGCACTAATGAAGGAACAGATTGTTTTCTATTCTTTGCTGTTAGGTCCTTTAACACTAGGATGAACCAAGACTCACTTTTTCTTTCTCCTTCCAGCTCTAACCCTGGGAATAACTCATTCTGGACCATTTTTTTTCCCTGAGAGACATTCTCATCTCCAGCAGCCTCAGGAAGGGAGGAAACACAGCCCTAGCCACAGTAAATTTCCTGTACCATACTGGGAAAGAATTCTTCTCCCAGCCCTGGCACAGGCTGCCCAGAGAAGCTGTTCCTGCCCCACCCCAGGAAGCGTTCTTTGGAAGCTCTACAGTAGTTTGATCTTATATTGTGGTGCCCAAACTGCCCCCAGCACTCGAGGTGAGGCTGCCCCAGTGCAGAGCAGAGTGGACAATCCCCTCCCTGGCCCAGCTGGCCATGCTGGGCCTGGTGCCCCCCAGGACAGGGATGTCCCCCCTGGCTGTGCTGGCTCATAACAAATTTTCCACCCACCAGGGTTCCCAGGTCACTTTGCACGGTGCTGCTCTCCAGCATCTCCTTGCCCAGCCTGTCCAGGGCTGCCCCACCCCAGGTGCACAATCTGGCACTTTCCCTTGTTGAACTTCACTTGGCTGGTGACTGCCCAACTCCAACTTGTCCACATCTCTCTGCAGAGCCTCCCTTCACTTCACTGGGAAAGGGAAAGCTAAATTGATCTGGAACATTCTCTAGGCAGTCTGAAGTGCTTCAGGTCAGACATTCCTCTCCCTGGAACAGCCCATGGGCTGGGAACCAGCACTGAGTGTGCCAGGGAACAAGGCAGGCTGGGATGAGGCACCAACAGGGAATCAGAAGACACAGTGACTACAAGGCACATGTAAAGGGAACTGGCCCCCATAAACTCCTCACAGGTGCCAGTGCCCACCTGAGCTCAGGCAGTGACTATAAAGGATCTGGACAAAACAGACAATTCTGAGACAGAGACACATTTCTTAGTAAGGCTTTGAGTGCACGTGTTTAAGTTCTTTTCTGAAATTAATTGTCATAAAAGACAGGCCAGAGTTCTTCAAAAAGTTGTGATCCTTCATTTCAGTATGGAAAACACATATGCAAACATGGCTTCAGACCCACACTCACTTAACAGATCATTTTAAAGCTTGTAATAAAAATACTTTTTATACAAATGATAAATACTTTAAGCATTTACAAAAATAAACGGTCCATTCCCATAAAGAAGGACATTATAACTGAAATTCCAAATACATCTGGAGGCAAGGCAATTATTGATGAAGCTAGTTAATAAAATCTTTGGTATGAGTACAGGACATTTTATGCACCACTGGGTTCCTTTGGCCGATGTACTGTACAGACATGCGAAGAGCTTTTCCTTAATTTCTTGACATGTCTTCCAAATACAACATACAAATATTTCTAGCATGTCTTCCTATGATAATAGGAGAAAAGCCCAAGATTCTCCTGGCTCTTCCTATGACTTGTGTTTCTAAAACAGAATGATGAGAGGAAAAAGAGAAAGTGAAAACAGTTAAATTTTGTTTTAGCTAGGAAGCAGCATCTGCAAAAAATAAAAACCAATTGAAAATAACTCTAGAGGAAAGCCCATTTCCTTCCATTTGTAGAAATCAACTGCCAAGAGAGACAAACAAGGAATCTGTTCAGATTAAAGACTGTCTTTAAAAGGGAGCCTCTATTTGTGGCATCCTCTGTAGGCAAAATATCCATTATTTATACCTCAGCACGTCTGCTGAGCAATTTGTATCCGGAGCTCATTAATGAATGATGCCACCCTGACCCACCCTGTCAGGGAGCCCTGTCAGATGAGGAGCCCAGCTTGCTCCATCCCTGCTGGGGAAGGCAGCCAGGAGAAGCCCCTGAGCAGCTCACCTGAGTTAC
Source organism: Parus major (assembly GCF_001522545.3). Lineage (NCBI taxonomy): Eukaryota > Metazoa > Chordata > Aves > Passeriformes > Paridae > Parus > Parus major. The sequence goes on along the minus strand of NC_031781.1, from coordinate 1,130,026 downwards.
AGCAGTACCAGAACAGGGCCAGTCCTGCAGCCACGCTGAAACACGCCAGGAAGAACACTGGGCCTGCAGAAATGGCAAGGAAACACACTGAGAGAGAGCAGGGCAGCACAAGTTCAGCTCAGTTCATAAATCACCAATTGCTATCAATATGCATAATTAAGCATATTCAAATGAAGCTTAACATATTCACAGTTCTGTATGTTCTGTAGCTAATGTACTGTGAAGCACATTTACTGGACTGCAATTAATTTTTACTACAGTTGCTTTGCCACCATTCCCTGTTCCCCTCTGCTCATCTAGCTATAGCCTATGGTATTTAAGGAAAAGTTTCCAAACCAAATCTCCTGGAAATTGCCTGCCTGGACCATCATTAAAACAACCACAGTTTAATGGTGATGATCAGTACTGATGTTCAGTAAAACCTTTCAAATTCATACTTATCCATTGACAAAACAGCACAAAGATTTATATCTGCTTTTTTACTCCATACTCTGTTTGTGGTTACTATCTCACTAGAAACAGAGATACAATTACACTACACCTCTCTTAGCAGATACAATTAAGCTACACCCATCAATTTAAGGACAAGTGTACTGCAACAAATTCTTAGACCATGTGGACAAAGACACTGGAGAAACAGCAAAGGAGCAAGGACTTGGTTGCTCCTTGGCATGGACCCTCCCAAGGAGGGTGGCTAGTGGCCAAACAATCTCTAGTCTGAGGCTGGCTCAGAAAAAAAAAAAAAAAGAAAAAAAAAAGAAATAAGTAAAAATAAAATAAAATATTACTTGTTTGTCTTATTTCCAAGCATTTTCTCTGTTCATCTTGTATTGTTATGCTGCAGACAGCAACAGCAATGTGGAAAGTCTGAACAGCAATTTGGTTCAACAGTCAGAGCAACACACCACAACAGAAAAATATACACAATAGTTTCTGCTACTTATTTCAGTTTTCTCTCAGGAAACTACAAAAAAGGCATAATTCATTATTGTATCTAAATCTGTAAATACAATACTGAACTTAAATGATACAACAGTTCATTATAAATTGTAAGAACTCTTCATCTTTGTTTCAGAACTTCCTTTTCAAAACATCCTACTGTGAAAAAAAATATTTGTCTCTGTAATCTGGCATTGAACAGAGGGAGGGAAAATAATTAATATGTTTTCCTAAGGAAAATATATTTAAGATCTTCCTTCCTTTCTGTCCTTGCTTTCAAATAATTTGTAGTTAAATTGAGAGCTTAAAAAAAAAAATGACAAAAAATTGAAAAAGATGAAAAAAGGATAAAAAGGATAAAAAAAAAGTTACTGATGGCCTTACACAAAATTAATAGACAGGCATTGAAAGAATCACAGGAAATGAAGAATTTAGCTGTAATAGTGCAAACAATACTATTGTAAATATTGATTATACTCTATAGTCCCTTCAATTTCCTGGCACTGGTTTCCTCAACAGTAGCTCAGTATATTTTCCTCCATTAATTCTACTTAACTTGTGACAGTAAAGACATCATAAGCCAAAGTAGTTGTTACATGAAGTGCAAATTGCATGATATAATAAATTGCATCATAATCTGCAAAGCCATTCCATCCAGTGACACTGTATGATTTATTTACCCCTGTCATTTAGCATATATTGCTCCTTGTCAGTGTCTATCTCTGTGGGATCTGGGGTTTCTAGAAATAAAAGCAACACATGAAAAGTTAGTACTCAGCTCAAGCAAACAAACAAACATAATCAGCACATGCAAAATGGTGGAAAACAACACATTTCAGAAAAATATCCAATATTGACATAAAGTATTAACCCCTCCAACAGTAAATCATTGCTAGAGTTAAAGCTGGACTGATCAAAAGACATGGGCACAGAGTCACCTGAATGCAACTACAAATAGCTGCAGCCCCACCTCTCACCTGCTTAAGCACTGACCACATAAATAACATTACACTTGTTTCCCAGGTTAGGAAAGCAGGAGATAATCCTTCACAACACCAGCAATTTTCATTGTAATACATACAAACTCTTTGTTCCTAGATGCACTAATCTGAAAACACCTCTATAATATAATGTATAAGCATTCTTTGTTCTTGAGCAAATCCCTGGGCATCGATGTATTTAGCAGGTAAAGCACATAAAAAAACTTCTTGGTGCAGATTATTTACAAAATGCAGGTCTCAGCTGAACACATGCCCAGCTTCTTCAAAACTCTGTAGGTTCTACATGCTAACATTTGGCACAAGTAATTCTGGCCTCTATTTTTCTGCAAATTCTAGTAGAAAAGGAGGTTGGCTTTAGGACAAGGTGTTCAGTAGTTCCCAGTCTGGCCAGAAAGAGCCTTTCAGAGCTGCCTTTGCCACAGAGATGTGGAGATCATGCTGTCTGCAGCAGGGGTGTGCACAGCTGTCACCAGACACTGCACAGGAGTGACCTTCCAGAACACATAACCAAACTGCAACACTGTTTTAGCCAAACCTTTCTGTAGTCATAGAACCACAGAACCATAAAGGTTGGAAAAGACCTCTACCATAAACAAGTCCAAATGTCAAAGGGTTAGGAAGGTTAAAAAAGAAAAAAAGGTAAGAGCTCTGAATCTGGCTGTCAATAGGGAAGAATTTAAGATTGATGGATTTCAATTGCTCTCCTTCACGGCACCAGGATCTAGAAGAGGTGCCTCGACAGGGGACCATCCATTTCACCTGCTGGGGATATCCCTCTCTGTAGGGGAACAGGACAGAAGCATCTGGAGCCCTTTGCTGTAAAGCCTGGGAGTCACAGAAGCAGCAAGGATTGCTGTAAAGCCTCTGTGAGCACGGTGTGGCCCTGGCAGCCTCACCCAGCCTGCCCCTTTGAGGGGCTGCTGTCCTCCCTAAGAATTCCAGCTGGAGAGTCCTCACACTGCACAGGAGAGCACAGACAAATCTCTGCCACTTCTATCGCTGCGTGGGGCTGATCTGAGCCTTTATCCCTTCAGTCTGTGTCAGCAGGGAGAGAAAAACATTTTCTGAGTCCCTTGGGAACTGCAGTTTGCTGCCCACACCGTGTGCCTTACTCCCCCTCTAGTGGTAATGTTCAGACATTACCAGACACTTCACTGCCAATTTACACTTCAGGAAAAGAAATTTTGTCCTAGCACAAATTTTAAAGCTGTCTTAAATATGAAAAATATTTGAAAGGATTTCCTTTGTTGAAAAAAATCTGTCCCATGTATAGCTGCGTGTGGCTATTACAGAACTCTGTCCTGGCCATGGTTCATCCATCATCATCATCATCAGTAATTTCTCCTGCTGTTTGTAATGCTGCTTGTTTCAGCTCAGCCTGCATTTACAACAAAATCCCCATGTTAGGGATTTTCCTTTTTCTTTACATTTACAAATTCTAGTGGCAATTCTGTAAATGCTTTGTGCTAAATTTAACAACTACTGCTAAGAGCATTACAGAATGGTGTGAGTTGGAAGGGACCCTGAAGACCATCCAGTTCCAACCTCCTGCCATGGGCAGGGACACCTCCAGGGACCAGGGTGCTCAGAACCCCACAGATCTTGGCCTTGAACACACCTTGAGCTCTTCCAAGTAATAACACTTGAGTAATGAATTGTGCATGTTGGACTTCTGAAGCATAATGCCTTTAATACTGAAAATGTCCAAGTTCACTTCAGTGAGAAGTTACTCCTCATATTGATGAAGGAGCTTTTCCTGAAGCATGAAAGTGTTTGCAGTTTTAGCTCAAAAAGCTTCACAGATGTTTCTTGACCATTCAATCCAGAATGCAGACATTTGTTTTAATTACAGAACTCAAAGAAGCAGCAAGCATATTAACACAATCAACTCAGTATTTATTTCTTAGGTCAACAGAAAGAAACTGCCAAACCTCGGCACACAGTAATGTTTTAACTCAGTTCTTTAAATTATCCTCATCCTTCTGAGGATGGTAACATGGAAGAGTGTATCAAGATAACAGAGAATTTAATGACTTTTGGTTACTGAAATCAGCAGTTTGCAGCAGCAGCAGCAAAACAGTTTTTGGGCACCACAAGGAGCTGTATGTTTAACAAGAAGCATTTCTACACAGGTATTTGTTATGCAGAGTCTGAACATGAGAAACCCTAACCCTGCCTGTTCACGGCTACCTGAGGAAAGCCTGGAGTCACCACGTAAATCATGTGCAAGGATGAGCACATTTCTGCTCTAGCTAAAAGTGAAAACATCCCACAGACCTTATCCAAGTCTCCTTGTAAAGCTACATTTTCAAAAATGGCTTGTAGAATGTGCTATTGAACATTAAAAAAGCTTCAACTCTTAAACATCAAAACAATCCTGAAATTTTACTCTTAGTGACTACACCAAGGCTTCTCAAACTGCTTTTAATTCATAAAGGCTGTCTGCTAACTGCTAGTCAGCCTGACAGAAAAACCTGTTTCTTGAGCTCTACCCAAGTCAAAATGACAGATGCAAGACAGTCTGATTGAAGAGCCTGTTCCCCAAAGTGCAAGACTTCTGCAAGGTGAACATCAGATCAAAGCATTGCCTTCAGTCTGCTGCGAGGCTCAGTCAGCTGGGACTGGGGCTCATCTGAGATTCTGAGCCTTCCCCAGTTCACAAGGATTCAGGTATGGATATGGGTTAACTCTGTAGCAGGCAAGAAAATGGTCTTCCACCAGTTTGTGCTGGGTAATACAAATTGCTTCTTTCAAAATCAAAGACAAAATTAAGGTAATTACAATTTTACATTACAAAATCCCTTTACAGCTTTTGGAAAACTCAAGTCAGAAGGAATTAAGGTATACCCCAAAAATTATTTCAGTTACTTGTTTACTTATATTTTTTATAACCTGTTTAGGTTGTTTAAATGACCTGAACTGCATCTGAAGCGAGGTTTTGTAATACACTGGTGAGGAAATCCACAAATCAATCAACTTACAAATTAACTTACTCAAGATTTTCCTGCTTGGCAGGTCATTAAACAGCTGTTCAGCATTGATCTGCAGAGCCCTGTAAAACTCCTGACAGTGTCTGTCTCCTTTCTTTTGGAGGTGTTTTAACAGATCTGAGAGTCTGGTTTGGAGTGATGCCTTTGGGTTCCTGAACTGTAAGAGAAAAGCATTTATCAGAAAAGAGATTAAAACAGAAGAGAGATTAAAAGATCAATTTTACATCGCTATGCCAGGGAACAAAGTTACAGAGCTTCTTTGATATTTACTAAAAGAATGAGCCAAAAAGGGAAACCTAAAAAGGACATACATGCACTGCACAGCACTGAGCTCCATGTGGTCAGCACAGTCTGATGGAGAGCACATGGCCTCTCCTTCCTGCCTTTTTCTGAAAGACATTCTGCATTGGATGTCTTCCCTGCATCCAAGCTGACATGGTACTTGCTATCCTACAGTTTAATTCTTACAGCTGTAGACAGAAGATTTCAGAAAATCTTATAATATGAAATAAAGTTTGATGCTTTCAAGTTTGCCCTTAGCTCCCTAGTAATGATCCCCAAAAAGGCAGTTTATACTGTTTATCCTAGTCTCAACACTGGAGCATTCATCATCCCAAGATTTCCTATTTCATTGTTTTTTTATTTGCAGCACAGTTAACTGCTGTGTACCCACTTCAACAGGCACAAAGTCCCATTACTTAGGTTGGCAAACAGCTGCAGAGGAAAATACATTTTTTCTGTACTGCTAAATGTGATGAGTATTAGGAGACCTTACAAAGAGAAGGAAACTGCAGCACTAGCCTTACACATCAAACTTATTTCCATTTATTTTGAAAAAATCCAAAGCCATTCTCAGCAAAGCATCATATTTCATAGCAGCACAGTGGATAACCTTTGGAGCACACTGAGCTAGGAACAATTGCTGCTTGAGGGGGACAGGAATGTCACAGACCTTACACAACACTCCTTATTCTGACAAAATTCCCACAGGGTCTACCAGATACAGCTGGTTTAAGCTTCTTAAACACTCACTAGAGTTGACACAAACTTGCCTGGACCCATAAAAAAACATTTTTGCCTAAGTGCAGAAGTCACAAATCATGTTTCAGATTCTTTATGGATTTATTTTGAACCTCTTGAGGGAAGTGGCATAGACAGCCTCAGTAAAATGATCTAGCTCTGCTCTACACCACAAAGCACTAACTGTCCCCATGGAGTTTGATTATGATAGAATTGGACCTACTTTTCCTGGTGTTAAAATATCGATATGCCAAAACCCTGTGCAGACATGAAGCCAGCAGAGGGCAAGTACAAACTATTACAAGTAGGATTGTGGAAGCTCTTAGCTGACTTTAATTTTGTCTCTACACAAGATTAGAAGCTTTTTCTTCCTAAAAAGAGCTATCCATTTTTGAAAGCTTCATGTCAGGGAGGGTGGCCTTCCTCCATATGTGGTGGCACCACTGCAAGATATTAACTCCATCTACTTCCCACAGTTCCACACTTACTAGTGGGACTAACACACCCCCACTTCTCTACCAATACTTAAAATTATTAATTGGTTACCAAAACTGATTGAGCTAATATAGATGATTTTGTGGGCAGAGATGGATGCAGCACAGATCACCTGGTGTGCCCCTCCACACCACCTGACGTGAGGAGACAGGCACACCAGGAATGTGGTCACAGGACGGGTGTGCACTGGCTGCAATCTGCACGCCCCCGATCGTGGCAGGGACCGTGGCACTGAACAGCTGCTGAAGAGAGCATCCTCTCTCATGAGCACTTGGCACAGGGAACGTGCCAGCCCTGTGACTGCTCCTCTGACATGAGGTGCCAGATACAACTGGTCAGCAAGCAGGAGGTGAGCCAGACCGGCTGCACGTGGCACCAAGAGTTGTGTCAGGAAGAGGGTGACCTGCAAAAGCAACACAGCACTCAGAGACACAGCAAAACTCCTCAAATTACCTTTTCTGCTTCTTCATTGGTAAGAATTTGGGGATAGACTCTGTTAAGCTGAAGAACAATTTTATCAACCACTTGCTCATTCAGTCGGCTAGTGCTTGTAAGGAAATGCATGTCATGCTGCAGCCGTTGACAATACGACTGATCTAGAGATAAAATAACACAGAACAAAACACAGCAGTTAATTAATAAGCCCTTCTAAAATTCCATAAATTTAATTTTCCTACCAGTGATTAAATAGCTAAAATAAAATTATCACCACCACCTAATATTAGAAAGCTGAACTATCTGTTAGGGAAACACAACAACGTCATGTGCTTTCAAAGACCCATCCACTTGAAATTACACAAGTCCAAACTTCTGGCTGGTCACTCCTACTGCCTCTCTCTTTCCAAAGGGAGAAGGCTCTAAATCATTTAGAAGTCAAGCTGTGATGGATATTTAATCAAATACAGCCCTGAAGTTAATAAATCACTGAAGATAAATTCTTTATCACTTCTGAAGTCAGATTATGACGTTTATTACAAAACAGAACTTTCAGGTTATATTGGTTGCCAAAAAACCCTTCGTAATTTTGTTTCTGCTTAACTATTCTTAGCATAAAAAACTAAAAAAACTTCATTTGCTTTCTGTACAAGAAACATCAAACAGGATTTTGTTTGTCACAATCCCCTGCACATATTTCTCTATGATCTACTTTCACTGCCCTTCTGGATAAAGCCACAGGGCCCTAAGGAGCTGCACTGCCATTTCACACTTATCATAGTAAATTAATAAATATAGTTTCATTTCAGATTTGTAGACTGAGATCAGCCCTTCCTTGCCACACTGCAACATGCAAACACTCTCATCCATACCTGGGCCCTGGGAGCATAAATGCTGCCAACCACCTTTAGTCAGGCAGGTACACATTCCCAATTAATAACTCCACTAATATTTACATAATTGGACTTTGGACACTGTCTCTGACACCACTGTGTCTTTATTATGGTTTCATCTTTGGTTTGTTTTCCCCTTAAAAGCCTTCTTATCAAGCAAACAAACAGGATCATTAAGGAGATAAATTTAACAGACACAAAACCCAATGCAGCTCTCTGACATTCTCTGTAAAACACAGAACTTGCAAACACCCATTCCAGAAACCTCAGTGGTGTCTGCTGTACAGTGAAAACACGAGCTGCTACTTCCTGTAAAACTCCTAGGTGATTTTCATAAACATTATACATGAAAGCTGGAAACCAAAACCTGCAAGGTTTGGATCTGATGATCAAACCATTTGTACGTGTCCATGACAACTCCTTTCAGAAGCATCTCAGGAAGAGAGGGAAAAGTCTCTCAACAAAATGTTAGCTGAACACTAATTTAGTTTTGGCTTTTCCCTTTCAAGAGCCTAAGAAAGGGAGGCCAAGTATTTAAGAAGGAGACTGGCTGCAGAGAAATGGTCAGAGATGATCAGATGGCAGTGGTTACCAAATGCACCTGCGAAGAGTCTGCTCCCCTGGGCTGGAAGGATGACAGAAAGGTGAGAAACAAGATGCTGCCCTCCCCTGCTACTCTCACCCACTGCCACGTGCTACTGCAAGTTACCAGAAGTCAAAAGTCTCTGACAGCAAGCCAAGAGAATCATTTAGGCTGGAAAAGAACCTTAAGACTATTAAGTCCAACCATCCATCCAGCATCACCATATTCAGCACTAAACTGTGTCCTGGAGTGCCACATCCACACAATTTCTGAACATTTTCAGGGATGGCGACTCCACCACTGCCCTGGGCAGCCTGTACTAGGGCAACCCTTTCAATGAACAAATTTTCCTTAATATCCAACCTAAACCTCTCCTGGTGCAACCTGAGGCCATTACCTCTCATCTTTTCGCTCGGTGCTTGGGAGGAGACTGACACCCACCTGTCAGGGAATTGTAGACTTCAGTAAATCATTTTTACTTGAAACAGTTTTTAACAGACAAGAGGAAAACGTAGCAAAACTGCAGTGAGCAAGACACTACAAAGCATTTGAAAGTAGAGTGCGACATTAGGTTACACACAGTCCCAGACCTCCACGCTCCATACGATGGCTGAAACAACCGGGCCTCCGAGTCACCTGTGTGTTCCCCAGGTGCAGAGCGAGCCGGCTGGAGGCTGGGCTTAAACAGCTCATTCACACAGCCAGTGTGCCGGTGTGTGGGACGCGGCACTGCCGGGGACACCGGGGACACCGGGGACACCGTG
>NC_031781.1:1117769-1120538 GCF_001522545.3 Parus major | reverse complement strand
CGCCTCACGGGCCCGCGGCAGGAAGCGCCGAGCCGGGGAGCGGAGCCCGGGGCCGGGGAACAGCCGGGGCGGGCCCCCCTCAGCTCCCCGAGCCCAGCCCGGGGCTCCCAGCGCCTTCAGCTTCCAGCTCAAACAGCTCTTCAAATGTCCCTGCTCACCAGGCCGTGCCGTGAATTTACACTTGCACAGCCAGGAGCTTTTAAAGAATTAATGCACGATTAGTAAAGCCGTGGTGTCCAGAAGTAAACACGCTGTCCAACACCATGTCTACATCTTCACAACACACATGTAGAATTACTATTTTCCCTGTGCTGCAGCACAAGGCGTGTTTAAATGCAGCTGGACATGTAAGGTCCATTGGGCAGGTAGCGACTCAAGCCCAGCTTCTCTCATAGAAAAGGTTGCAGTGAAACATCTAATTAATTGGGATATTTAACTTTGTGAGGGGAAAAAGTACAAGCAAATTTGTGGATGTAAAACCTGCCATTTGCACTAAATGTCATCAACAATTAATTACCTAGCAAGGGATGGAAGAGAATATGCCTTGCTAGGGATAAATATGCAGAAGATTGAAGCATTGTCAAATGCTGTGACATTCACAGTGCATATCCTTGAGTAGATCGGTAGAGTATAAACACCCTGAGTTTATCCTTTCTACCCTCTGGAATCCAGATCTTCCTAACAGCATGAAAATAATTTTTAAACTTACTATTATTGCACATGGAGACCTTGATCACGCCTGCATTGGTGTGATTTAGGCAATGTATTTTAGTGAAGAAATAGGAACATTGTGAAAAGGAACTTGGAATTTTATAATTCCTTTTGTCATATATTTTTAAGACCATTTTGGATGGGGCTGAGCTACCTGGCACTGTGGAAATGGCAGGGGTTTGGAACAAGATGATCTTTAAGGTGCCTTCAACCCAAACCATTCTTGTATTCCACTATTCACTTCCACATGTATGTTAAAACACTACAGCAGGAGGGGCTGCCTAATACTAAGGAGAAGAGGGAGAATACCATGTTGAGGGGTTTTTTATGACCCCTTTATACCTCTGTGAATTCATTGCATTTTGTACTCTGCTAAAAAGTTGCCCTAGAAACCTTTAGAAATTTTATAAATTTTAAATTTAAAAGCTTTGAGAACTTTTTACACGATGGGAATCTTGAACACTAAACAGAAAACCTGTTGGTCAATCTTAGTGTGCCATGGACTGAAATCTCTGATACAAATCTAAATGTTTTTCAGCGTGCAGTGATTCCAAGTGAGTGATTCACAGTGAGTGAAGTGGAAGCGAAAGTCAATCCCTGAGGAATGCTGCGATGTACGGAGCCACTGTGCATGGAGGTATTTTTGTCCTGCAGACTCGGACAAACGCACAAGAAGAGGAGGTTAAACATATCTCCTGCTCATGCTGGTGGCACGCAGGAGCTCTGCAGCGGGCTGGGCTGGCTGGCACACAGCCTTCCACAGGAGATCCTGCGGAGCCGCAGGCCGTGCCCGTGCTGCCTGCAGGGAACCAGCGGGCTGGGGCTGGCCCCGAGGGCCCTCCCCTGGTGACAGTGACACCCAGTGACAGTGACAGCCGGTGACACTCACAGCCAGTGACAGTCACACCCGGTGACAGTCACAGCCGGTGACAGTGACACCCGGTGACAGTGACACCCAGTGACACTCACAGCCAGTGACAGTGACACCCAGTGACAGTCACAGCCAGTGACAGTGACACCCGGTGACAGTGACACCCGGTGACACTCACAGCCGGTGATAGACACACCTGGTGACACTCACAGCCGGTGACACAGCCAGTGACACTCACAGCCGGTGACACAGCCAGTGACACTCACAGCCAGTCACACAGCCGGTGACACTCACACCCAGTGACACTCACAGCCGGTCACAGTCATACCCGGTGACACTCACACCTGGTGACAGTGACACCCGGTGACACTCACATCCGGTGACACTCACACCTGGTGACAGTGACACCCGGTGACACTCACATCCGGTGACAGTCACAGCTGGTGACAGTGACACCTGGTGACACTCACAGCCAGTGATAGACACACCTGGTGACACTCACAGCCGGTGACACAGCCGGTGACACAGCCGGTGACACAGCCGGTGACACAGCCGGTGACACTCACAGCCGGTCACACTCACACCCAGTGACACTCACACCTGGTGACACTCACACCTGGTGACACAGCCGGTGACACTCACACCCGGTGACAGTGACACCCAGTGACACTCACAGCCGGTGACACTCACAGCTGGTGACACTCACAGCCAGTGACACTTGCACTCGGTGACACTCACAGCCGGTGACACAGCTAGTGACACTCACACCCAGTGACACTCACAGCCGGTGACACTCACAGCCAGTGACACTCACACCCGGTCACACTCACAGCCAGTGACACACCCAAGTGACACTCACACCTGGTGACACTCACAGCCGGTGACACTCACACCTGGTGACACTCACATCCGGTCACACTCACACCCGGTGACACAGCCGGTGACACTCACACCCAGTGACACTCACACCCGGTGACACTCACACCCAGTGACACAGCTGGTGACACACCCGGTGACACTCACAGCCGGTGACACTCACACCCAGTGACACTCACACCCAGTGACACTCACACCTGGTGACACTCACAGCCGGTGACACTCACACCCGGTGTCAGTCACAGCCGGTGATAGTCACACATGGTGACACTCACAGCTGGTGACACTCACAGCCGGTGACACTCACACCC
>NC_031781.1:1106476-1117454 GCF_001522545.3 Parus major | reverse complement strand
GGTGACACTCACAGCCGGTGACACTCACAGCCGGTGACAGCGGGGGACACGAGCAGCAGAGCTCAGAGCTCTCCGGGGTGAAGTGCGCACCCCGCTCCCGACAGAGCCCAGCCTTCCCAAAACCCTGATTGATTTCAGAGCTCTGACTCCCAATTCAGTGGCCGTGCAAGTGACCGGAACCACAGCGTTTTTATTGCCCAGCAGAATGATTTCCTGCTTAGCTGATCTCAACAGCCACTATTGCTTCTCCCTGCTAAACCGATTTGTTTATTTGAGTGAGTTATCTGACTTATTAAATATCACCCTTGTCCTGGCAACATCATCATGTAGTGTTTGTTTCTATCTGTTAATTGTTGAATCACAGTACACTTTGTTATATTCCCACCGCCAGAGGACTGGATCTCTTTGGCAACAGATTGAGTCCAGATAGCACAAGCAGCTCCTCTAACAGTCTTTCTTTGTGCTTAAGAAAACACAATAAAGTATTTCTTAAAAGCTCAGATTGCGCACTAGGCTCCCTTCAGCAAGTTTTAGTCAATAATTTACAAAAACAAGCTCTAAGAAGGGGAAGAAAATGTGAAGGCAGTGACCGACTGGCCACTCCCTTCAGAGCCACTTCCCCCCTGGCTCTGAACTCCTGTTCCCACAAATTTCCATCTTTCAGCCCGTTGTTTTGCCCGAATTCCTCCTTACAAATGTGCACTTACAGCTTCTGTAGAGCATCATCCATGGGTTTCGGGGTGGGTGCCGTGGCCGGCACACGTCCCACCGCGGTGCAATCCTCCTTGCGGGATAAGCAGAGGTCACGGGCAGCTTTGGGAAGCGAAAGTAAACGGGGAGGGAGCGAGTCCGGCTGTGACAGCCGGCAGAGCTCTGCCAGGAGCGATGGGCGGCTGCTCCTCTGCGCCTGGGAGCCAGCAGCAATTTGCTGGGGATTTTAAAGGACGTGTAATTAGCTCCGAGAACCAAGATGTTTGTTTACTCAAAGTTATGAAAGCTTTTTTTTTGTGTGCGCTAATAATTTCTAGTGTTGCTTTGCATATAAAATGGGTTCTTTTCCAATCTTATTTATATAGTCAGAGTATGATTATTGGTATGATTACTTCGTTGGTTAGAAGGAGATGAAGAAAAAAGTTCTCTGACTCCAAACACAAAAGGAGAAGCTGTGCTGCAAATTCCCAGCTCTTTATTCCCAAGCAGTTAAGCCAAACCATGAAATGGGAACAGAACTGACTTGGATGAAATAATCCCCCCCCAGAGGTGCTGGCACTGCCCAGGCTCCCCAGGGAATGGTGACATTCCCGAGGCTGCCAGAGCTCCAGGAGCTGCCAGGGATGCCCAGGGTGGGGTTTTTTGGGGGTCTGGGCAGGGCCAGGGGTTGGACTCCACGATCCCTCAGGGTCCATTTCAGCACATGAAATTAATTCAATGATTAGAATGAGAATTCAATTATATCCTGCAGCATCCACAGGTCTGGAAACCCCTGGTGAGTTTTAGCTTTCTGTGTATTCACCTTGTACACGGTGAATTACACACCCCTGATTCTGCTCTGTGATACTCAATCCTTGGAAATTTTAACAGCATTAGTAAAACAAGAAGATGGTGCAGATAATGAAAAAATTCTGTATCTCTTGTTCCTGGCATAAGGGAAGAATGGGTATGTAGAACAGATCCAAGTATACTGATCACAAATAGTCCTGGCAAATACTGCACGGATTCTGGAGAATGAACAGCCAGCTTCACAAACATTTCAATACTGCACTTGGCTTCTTATCTTACCCCTTGTAAAGCACAAATCAAATTGTACACATGAGAAAATATACTCAACTAATTATTAAAAAAACCCCAAACTATTGAATTCTTTGAAGACAGGAAGCAAATAAAGCTGTTAGAGCATCCTCCCCTTAAAATAGGTGTGTAAATAAACAGTTGACAGATTTGGCAAACTGATGTTCTGCAGAGCTGTGGGAAAGGAACAAATCCACTTGGGGTGCATGTCCTCACATGGAAGTCACCCCTGTGCCAGCTCCAGGCCTCATCTGATCCCCACAGCCAGGAATGATGGAGAGGATGGTGTGCAGCCAGCATGAAACCCACACCATGAGCGAAGTAAAGGCCAGTACCAGGCATGGGTTAGAAGCCACTGCAGACTCCAGTTTGTAGATACAACGTATGTCCTGTGTGAAACACTTCTGTGAGCAGTGTGCAAGCCACCAGTTTCATAAAATACACAAGGAAATGCAAGTGTTCTGTAGCAGAAATAGGAGCTTGAATCCAGCTGGAACCACTGGCCAGCAAATATTTAGGAGTTACAAGGTTTTAAGTGTCTATTTTAGAGTCTCAGCTGCTCCCATCTCCTTCCTGCACAGCGCTTTTCCCCCTTCTGACAGTAAATTATGTTTGCATGAGCAATAAAGCTAACTCCAGGGGGTGCAGCCATCAGAGCTAACCTCCCAGAGGGAGCCAAGCCACAAATCTTACACAAACAGTTTGGGTGTTGTTTCCTTATCTAGGTGTAGCTCTGCTGCCTCTTGCATGAGCTGCCCAAATAAATGCTAGCCATGCAGTGTTCTGGCACAGGGACAGTGGATTCACCTGCCTTCTGGGGTGCTTCCCAGGACTGCCAGCATCCCTGGCAGCCCAAGGGTGCGCTTTGTCCCTCAATCCAACATTACTCAGCTTTGCAAGCCAGCAGGAGCCAGGCTGTCTGCTCACACAAAGTGCTGACCCAAACATCCCAACAGGGAATTTATTTCACTTGCAGTCATATTATTGCATTTTAAAGCCACATAATAAAATTAAAGCACCGGGAAACTAAATCATGGAATTCAGTGAACATAATCATAGAGATGGGAAGAGGAAGGAAATTCAAAGGAGCTGCAGAGAGGCAGGATCAAGGATATCTTGACCACCCTTCACACATTTACTCTAAGCATAATATTGCCAGCAGGACAGAACACCTCCCTCCCATGCCTACAGCTCTTTTTAATCCTAGGTTGAGATGTATCTTCTTTGTGAAGGAATTGTTTAACCATTTGTTCCACACTTCTGGGGATCAGATAAACCCTTCCATTCTGTTACTTTTGAGGTTCTCTTCTCTCCCCTTATTAGATTTGCCCTTTCCCATTTTCTAAGGGCCAGGCCCTCACCACCCTCACAGCCTCAAGAATTTCCTTCCTGTACCGCATCTAACCCTCTGGCAGTGAAAAGCCATTCTCCCTCATCCCCAGTCCCTCTCCAGCTCTCCTGGAGCCCCTTTAGGCTCTGGAAGGGGCTCTGAGCTCTCCCTGGATCTCCTCTTCTGCAGGAGAGCACTCCCAGCTCTCCCAGCCTGGCTCCAGAGGGGCTCCAGCCCCTCTGTGGCCTCCTTTGGGCTCTCTCCAGCAGCTCCAGCTCCGTCCTGAGCTGGGGTCCCTGAGCTGAACACAGAGATCTGGGTGAGATCCTACCAGAGCAGAGCAGAGGGACAGAACCACCTCCCCTGCCCTGCTGCCCACACTGCTGGGTACAGAAACTGTGACAGGGGACTGAAAACTGCGGGCAAAATAGTTCACAGCACAACTATGTCCTGATAAACAATGGCTACTATTAATTGCATTAATTGAGAACTTAATTGGGTGGAGTGATGGGAAGTACATTCATTCTCCTTTTTGCAGAGCATGAGAAGAGTGTTGCAGGGTGTACATGGGTGTAATGTACAGTAGAACTGAGATTATTAGAAATAAGAAAAAAGCTCTTTTGCTGCAACTTCCATGTTATTGAATTTCAAGCACGTGTTTTTGATCTCTGCAGAGTATTGCCAGGACAGAAGAGGGTATTTGCCAGCAAGTTACAGTAATTTGAATTTCAAAATGGAAGCTTCAGAACTGCAGGTCGTAAGAGGATGCCTGGTTCATACCAAGGGGATATGCTATAAAACAATTACTGCAGCTTGCTATAAATTTGTGTTTCTACCTATGAGAGGGACGTGATGATACCCATTAAACAGCTGATGACAGTATTAAGTAAGGCTTCAACTTGAACAAAAATTACTATACTGTAAGTAGGATTTATTTGCATATAAACAGTAGAAAATGAGCCATATCAGTTATTTAACCTGACTTACTTAACTATTTAAAAGGGACAAAACAAGAAAAAAATCCACCTTGTTTTCTCATACAATGAACAGATTAACAATAGGAAAAGAAGGCAGGCTTTCAAAAGCTACCTCAGCCCTTTATTTAGAGAGCTCTGACAGGGATGATGCTGCAGTGATCCCGAGCTGGCTGCTCCAGGAAGGCTGCACCACTGTCTCCACTCACACACCAGCTGCTCTCACACTGGGACACCTGCAGGAGCTCCAGGAGCTCAGGGATGGGGAGCCCGAGGTGTGGCACAGCACAACACCACATCCCTCCCTTTGTCATCTCCTCTCCTGCAGACTGGCACACCTGCAGATGGCCTTTGACCAGTCTCACATGGTCCCTAAATGCAGAGCAGATTAAAGACCTTCCTCATCCAAAATGATGGGGCATTTAATTAAAACCATTTTTTGGTAGTTCTACCACGCTACTTTGTAAAAATATGGGGGAGTTTTATTTCTGAAATTCTTACAAAACCCACTGGTTGAAAGAAGACTGGAATCTGAGTGTTGTGTAATTATTATTGGCAACCTCATATGAGGCAGATACACAAACTGGGTACCACTCTCTAGCTGTGCAGAAGGACATTATGTTTTTGCCATGGTCACACTGCACAGCACACAGCAGAGAACAGCTCTGGACTGACAGCCTCAACATTCATATATTTATTTGTATGAGACCTTGAAGCATTTCTGTTAAATAACCATCTTGGAATATAGAAAACTTACAATTCATATGAATAATGAACTATCTATGTTGTCTTTAAGGCACATTTTCTATCAAAATTTCATTTTGGTCCAGACAAGCAGTTGCATTTCAGACACCAGCTATCCAGGTATCTGGCAGGTTTGTTTGTTGTAGCTATCCTTATGACTGTAGACTTCAACAACATGTATGGAGTTCACTGTCTGCAGTGTGGTGCTGTGTCTTGGTCCTGCGTGTGTCCCAGGAGCATCACTGCTCTTGGCTGCCTTCAGCAGGTGACTGCTGCCTTTGCAACACCTGGCAACTACATCATCCCGACTCCACTCTTCCTGGCACCTGGAAGCACAAAGGGAAAAGTTATTTCTGTTTCATTCATTCTGGTGAAGATACAGAATTTGTGCATTTTATTGGCACGTCAGGTGTTTCACAAATGACTTGTGTTATAACGTAAGGAATTGCTTCTCCCAGCATCAAAACCAGTTGGTAGCAGTGGGGCAAATAACTGTGTCATGGTAAGAGCCTCAACAAGTTCTCAGGTACCTTTTTGCTGGGTACTAACTGAGCACTGAGCACCCCTGTGACCTGCCATCAGGAAACAGAAGCTGGGTGGGGTAATGCTCCACACCTCACTGCCAAAAGAAACTCTTCTGAGATACTTGCTGCTGTGCATTTATTTATTTTTTTATAGTATAAGGAACTCAGTTCCATCTTCTTGAGGTGATAGTCAAAGGTCAAAATAAAAATCAAATCAAAGCAGCACATACACAGAGAAGGACTGGAATTAAGTCTTGCATGGGCCAGCAAAACAACCTTTGATAAAAAAAAGTCTTTGTAAATTGCCCTGCCTGGATTACAGCTCTGTCAAGTCCAGGGGTTCTGGTTATAGAGCAATAAATATAGCTCACCTGGGCAGAAGGCATCCCACCCTGATGTTTTCTGCTATAAAGCCCTATGTTGTGAAATACTGCAATTACCCATAGCCCACCACCAACTCAGGAACCCAAACTAGCTAAAAGTGTACTTGGAGAAGAAATGTACTCCTGGCTTAGCAACCCATTCCTCCCATCTCAGGAGCTATTAACCCTTCATTGACATCTGTCAGCACAGGGTGCCCAGAGCAGCTGTGGCTGCTCCATCCCTGGAGTGTCCAAGGCCAGGCTGGATGGAGATTGGAGCACCCTGATCTTGTGGAAGGTGTCCCTGCTCATGGCAAGGGGAGGAATGAGATAGTCCTTAAGGCCCCTTTCCATCCAAACCATTCCATGATTATGTGATTCTGTAAGCGTAGGATTAGACAGTAGGCACCTCTCTTCCCAGCAATGGATCAAATCCTGAGCACATCAGAGGGACAGTGAAGCCAGTGGGGTTTCACCTCAGCAGAGGATAAGAAGAGCTATTAAGAGGGTTGCAGTGTCACCAAGGGATAACTGTGCACGCAGCAGGCTTTGCTCTGCGTGGGTGACCTTCAGTCAGACACAGTCCTCATTCTGCTCTCTCATCCCTGGAAGCTCTGTACTTTGTCCTGAATAAGTGTGGCTGTTTTTTTCAAGCACTTCAACTTTCCTTAACTCCAGTTCCCAACTGGGCTACATCAAAACATCACAGCAAGAGGATCAGAACCCTTCTCTGCACTCTTACCTGGCAATATAAACCTGCCCTGGGTGCTGCACAGCCAAGTACATGATGCATTTGACAAGGACAGCCTTTATCTGACAGAAAAATTTTGGAGCTCCCACCAGGGGAGAAGAATAGCCATCACAGCATTTGTCAATGGGATTTAGAGGATTCACAAAAATATTTTTTAGTGTGACTGGAGAGCTGTTCCTTGCTGGAGGGAAAACACTGTTAACAGGACATCCGAGACGTGTGAGAACGCAGCCACAAAGCTGCCTGGTGCTGGCACTGCCTCTCAAAACAGCTTTTATCCTAGAGGATGGGAGGGGACTTTTTTGTTGCTGTATGCCTGGTGGCTTTGTACAAGACCCTGGGGTAATCAGGAAAGCATTATGAAAACAATAATAGCAGCTCTATTGAAAGCACATGTTGCTGTACATGCCCCCTTTGAGCTCTTGCCATGACAGTTAAGACTGAAATTCAGAAATGGGTGTAATTGAAAAGCCAGTTTATCCTACCCTTCTAAACAGGGCCCCAAGGTAAAACCACAGCTCGCTTTCCCTGACTCAGCTTTCTTTGAAACCTGCATGTTGAAAGGTACTGGGAAGATCTGAGCCTCTAAAAGGTGGTGGTGGGGAACACAGAGGAGAGGAAAAACAAGAGGGAAAACAAACAAACAAACAAACAAACAAACAAACAAACTCCATGAATAGAGCAGCTCAAGGCTGGACCAGTCACAGGGAAAAACAGGGAAAAGCAGGGAAAGGAAATCTGCCCCTCTGCTATGCTGGGTCTCCTCCCCTTCAGTCCTTTGTGCCATGCAATCAAAGATTTTGTGTAGGGAACTGTATCAATTCCATACAATTGTATCAAACAGGTCATTTGCCCTTTCACTGGATGCTCTATGGGATGCAGTATTAAACCCCACAGTGATGCTGAAAGTGCTGAGCCACACTCTCCTAACAGGACTTTGGGATTTTCCACAAAACCTTTTCAGCTGGAATTCTTTGTTGCTAGATTGCCCTTATTTGCTTTTTGCCAGGTACAATGGTAAAGCATCTTGTAGTCAGAAAGGGCTCTGGTACAAAAATTTCAGCTGCTAAAAATATCTTCTGTGTGAGAACACACCAGCCTGCTTCTCTGCAGAAGGATTTTTTCTTCTTGGTAATATGCTCCAGCTGTGTGAATAGCTGAAAGGGGGACTTTAAGCCTACTGAGACATGGGCTTTTCCATTTGACCTGCAGTCAGATCAGCTACTTCATAGAGAATGTTTTATAACTTGACTTAGAGCTGTGAAAAATAATTCACCTCTAAACAGCCCAAGTCTGGAATGCCCAACTTCTTCCAAATGCTTCCACACTAGACATAAAACCACACCAATTTTCTTTGATTCTCTTTAAATTGCATTTTTGAGCTGGACTACTTTTTTTCTGGTTTTCTCAGCTAACAGAGAATGAAAAGGAGTTAGTGTACAGCTACATTCAGTTCTCCTGAGTGTGGAAAGTGCTGGATCACCAATTCCCCCTTACAAAAAATGAGCACATCCCTTGAGTCAAGAGAGTATTGATTCCAGGACAGGTTACAGGACTTCTGCAATGAAAAGCAAAGCAACAGAGCCCAGGTGTGGCCATTTCTGACCATCACTAGAAAGCTGATGCAAACTGAAATGAGCTTTCTCAGTGTTTTCTTTACACTGTGCTGCTCCTGGGAGAGTATCTTCTACACATGATGATTTATAAATAGGTTCCAAAAGGGGAGTGCCTGGTTCTTTAGTGTCTCTTCATGCCAGAAGGGTTTGCTGTTTGCTCTTACAATGTTACACTAGGCTGTGTGTATTTTGCCAGACCAGAAGCGTTTCAATTGGATTCAGGCTTCCATTTCTGGCACAGGACACTTACATTTCCTTGTGTTATTTATGGAACTGATGGCTTCACTTACAGAACAAGTGAAAATGCTACAAACTACTTAAACAAGCACAAGACAGCCCCCTCCCTGCATGGATACTTCAAATTTAATTGATGTACATTACAGCAGGATAAGATAATTCTTTATAGATGTGAAAACTGGCAATGATGTTTATCAGAGCAATTGCTTATTTGCATTTCCTCACCCTGTATTTTAAACCTGTTTTCCTAGAGCAGAAGCTCTGCTGAGGCTGTTGCACCAGTTTGCTGTGAAGCTTTGCCTGCTTGCTGAAAACTGAAGGCACTTTTTAAGCTCTTTTGAGGGAGGTTTAGGTTGGATATTGGGAAAAAATTCTTTACAGACAGAGTTGTCAAGCCCTGGAACGGCTTTCCCTGGGCAGCAGGTGAGTGTAGTCCCTGCTGGTGTTAAGCTGACCCCACTCTGCACGTCACACTCTTCTCCTGGACACCCATTTCTTCAACAGAGCGTCTCAGTGACCTTCACCCCCGCCTCTCAAACACTACCAGCAGCTGGCACAGAGGAAGGACAGCTGCCATTAAGTTTCTCTTTACTGATATTTTACCCCGTGCCTGTCACGGGGCAGAAAACAACCTACACCTTCTCTGGCAGCTGCCTGGTCCCAGCTCTCCCATGTGCCTGGCACAGGACTGTCTGTCTTGGGTGCACAAGCAAGTGCTCCAGAGAAGTGTTACAGCAGGCTCAGGTTTTATTCTTCATCAGAAAAGAATTGACTCAAAAATAACACATCCTGGTAGATCTTGCAGTCAGGCTGTGAGAACCATTCCCAAGATGCTGACAAGCCCTCTGCCCTGCAGAATCCTCCTGGGCACAGCTTTGAAGGCTCATGGACATTGTTCTCCTCTAACTACGTGGCCCAGGGCTGCAGCTGATGTCCCTTCCCTAAACACAGACCCTTGTTTTCAGCTAATCTGGCCCAAACCTCTGCAGCACAGAGAAAAGTTCTATCTGCTGCTCTGAACTTCTGACAAGCAATGCTGGGGAAACACCTCCCTCCCAGCAGCACCATGATCTGTAAAGTGTTTTTCCCTGCTCAACATTATTTATGTTTTCAATAATGTAAGAGAGAATATATGCTGGAAATACTTGCAGGTCGTGTATATTTCTGCTAAAAATTGGTATGTTCATCCCCATTATGATTCTTTACCTCCAAATGAGAGAGGTGCCATCTGGAGTGGCTGCACTCTGTAGTTCATGATCCTGGTATTTGTACACATATTTCTTATCATTTTAAAGCAATTTGTTAAACCAGCAAAGCAGTCACAATGAGGCTCATTACAGCTAAAGCAGTTGCCACTAAAATTCAATGTTTTCCTTGCAAAACTACATGTTTGTGATGTTTGTTCTATGCTTCAAACATGAGGGGAAAAGCTCTAATTTCGTGGCTGCCAGGTCCAGAACAGCACAATGGAGCCCCTACTGCCTCACAGCTGGGCTTCTCTGTTATTTATAACTTCTACACATCAGCTTTCTGTACTGACATCAGGTCACCTCATTGCAGCCAAAATTATCTCATCAGCACTGCTTTAACTGATCAGTATTTCAATCCTAAATTTGTCTGTAAATCTTAACAAATACCTTACCTGCCTGAAAGAATTTTTATTTTATATTGCCTTACCTGAAAGAATGGTCTTTTTATTTTATCTCTTCTTACAGTATTTTGTTCCTAAAATACTGAATCAAAATGTTAATCTCTAAACCTATTCAATTAAGTCTGAAAAGTAGCACAACCCACATGCTTTTCTAGTAAAAAATGAATTAACATACACTCAAAAGAGTCTTCTTCAAGGGTGGAGGAGTTCTTACTCTTCCAGATACTTCATATGCTACAAGAAGCAGCAGAAGTTTTCTTCAAGAAAAGAGAAAGCTATTGTAAAAATGACTGAATTTGTAAGTCCTCCACCCACTCCCTTGTCAGATATGGACAGCAAGTTCCCCTTCTGAGTGGACTGCAGAGCCAGTGCCCATGGCTGGGTGTGGGAGCTGAATTAGCTGGGGTGGGTAATGCCTTGGACCAGTCCCTGGCACGGAGGGAATGAAGCCAAGGCCTTGGCAGGGGGTGCTGGGGGGATGCTGATGGAGCCATTCCATAACAGGTCATGGCCCTGGGCTGTGCTCACCCTGGACCCCTGCCCTCAGGTACCCCTTTAGATTGTGAAGTTAACCATGCCCCAGGTGTTTGGATGCAGCCCCTCAGACCATGCAGTCCCTGTGAACATTGAAATCTCTCTCTGGGCACTGTCACACCCAACCTGATTTATTCTGCCACGCTCGACCCCCCCAAAGCGGACAGGAGGTCTCAGAACCACACTGGGACAGCTGGGCTGCAGAAAACAGCATGGAAAAGGCAGGCAGGAGAGGATCCATCCCCTGCACCTCTTCAGACAGCTTCTGCATAGGAAAACCAAGGAGGATTGCTGTGCTCAGAGATTTTGTGATGTATTGGGCAATTCCTCCAAGTGTCTGAAACCTTAAGACACAAAGAGGATAGGACAGGACAGGACAGGACAGGACAGGACAGGACAGGATAGGATAGGATAGGATAGGATAGGATAGGATAGGATAGGATAGGATAGGATAGGATAGGATAGGA
>NC_031781.1:1065273-1106211 GCF_001522545.3 Parus major | reverse complement strand
AGGATAGGATGGGGTACAGTAGACTATACCACACTACACTGAAATATTTCAGTTGGAAGAGGCTGACAAAGGATCATTGGGTCCAACTGCCTGACCCCTTCAGGGCTGATCAAAAACTAAAGCTGATTTTTAAGGGCATTGCCCAAATGCCTCTTGAGCAATGCCAGTTTGGGCCACCACCACAAACCCCCTCCAGGATGCTGTTCCAGGGTCTGACTACCCTCTTGGTACACAGATGCTTCCTCATGTCAAGCCTGAGCCTTCCCTGAGGAGTCTTGGTTAAATTCTGTTTTGGTTTGTTCTTGACCACGGATATGCAGAAATACACAGAATCTTTCCTTTGGGGCTGCCTGCCCTCAGATTTTCTGCTGTTTTCCAACCATGCCACGTTCCTGTGTTTATTTCTTTGGACAATCAATGCTGTAACAGCTTCAGCACTGCAGCAACACCCACAGGTTTAGAGATTTCCTCCAGGCACAGGCTGCCAACATTCCCAGCTCACACTGGAGGGGAAATGGTACCACAGCAATCACCCAGACAGGGAACCTGTCCTTTCATACTGGTCCCAGCTCCATGTTTGCATCTCCCCAGTGTCTGCACTCTCCTCCTGTTCCAGCAAGCCAGGTGAACACAGGATGAGGAAACAGCCTGATTTGCTGCACACAAAAAATAAGCCTTGCAAGTGAAATACAAAGCTGACAGGCCAATTGTTGTCTTCATGAGATGGAGAATTCCCACATCTTACCTTGCATGTCTATTCATTTTACACAATTAAATAATAAAAATCAGCATCTCTTACTAATTACTTGATTAAACAGCTCTTATTTGAGTGGAAAAAGGGAACAAGGTATAAATAAGGGTCACATCTGTTCCAAGAGCAATTCCAGGAGAGTTTTATTCAGAATCACCTTTAAAGACACTTCCATCTCTGATTAGAAGCAGAACCCACTCTCCATATGCAAAACAGCCAGACTTTTGGCTCAGGGTGCACAGGCTGATATACCTGCTCTCATAACTGGTTTTAGCTCTGCTTAGGGATTAGCCAGGATCCCATCACCTCATTCAAATCCACTATATTTTAACAGCCTTACCTGGAGAAGCCTTGGTTATCATAGGCCATGTTAGTCACATCTCCAAATACAGAAATATTCCTGAGTTTCTTATTGTTGTTGTTACTGTTTCTTCCCTTATAACCAAAGTAAGCAGCTTGCATGTGCTCCAGTTCTTCAGTCCTTAACTGGTACCACAGCTGCATTTCTCTGTGAATACACCAAGCAGTAGAAGCAGTACTGTGATAAATGGATATCTGACCACAGAGCTGACTCTCTAGACTTTAAATCTCATTCCAGGTTTACTGAAGAAAGCACTTAAATACATGCTGAACTTCATGTGTAAGCCAAACTTGTAGAGATTTAAATGACACCCTAAGATAGGGAGTTCTTCAATAGCATAAATATTAATGTGTAAAACAGTGCTATTTTAAGGACTGTCCAGCACTCCTCAGAAGCAAACAAACAAGAAAATGAGAGCAATTTTCTTATGAGCACCAGTGGATAGTTCAAAGCAACAAACCTCCAAGAATTATGTCCATTTGATTCAGTGTTCTTCCAGACTACAGGTAATAAGAAAAGTCATGTAAGGTGGGATGATGTGTCAGTGTTCTCATGGACCTTCATCAGTGACATCAGGCCACATCACACATCACACACCTGTTGTGTGTGGAAAGACTTCAGAGCATCTCCATTTTATGGGATAAATTATTTTGGGAAAAAAAGAAATATTTTTTTGTGACTTTCTGCATCACTGCTATTCTTAAGGCTTCCAAAATCACCAGGCAGGTTGAAAAGATATTGATTTAAAAATGGAGGAGACAGGAAATGTTGCCTTTGTTAAGCATAGAGCATATTCCCTCACTGTCAGAATTCTCTTCTGGAAATGCTCAGGGCTGTTTTCATGCTGGTCTCTGCAACTCTGAGGCAAGGAAAAAAATCCACAATTTCTTTTCCTGTCTTTAAAAGAACTTTAAGATTCACAGAATCAAAGACACTCTCACTGGCTGAAAGGACAAGATCAAATGGTGAGAACTGGCAATGCTGATTTTGGTGACATTTCTGTCTTCTTGGGACACAATCCCGCTCTTCCCAAAGAAAACAGATCAGCTGGTCTTTCACACATGGTCTAAGAGACACTTATTTTCCCCCCAAGAGTTCTCATTTTGTATTAAGTTATCAAGCCTGCAGCTTTTTGTCAGATTAATGCTTTGTGCATCCAGAAATGGATCCACTTTTCCACCTCCATCACCAACAGAGATGCTGCCACTGCACCTGACAAGTTTCACACAGGATTATTTTACTTTTTCTCCCATGACAGGGACAGTTTGTTCGTGACTTCAGCTCTTTCTGACAGAATGGATAAGACACACCATGTCTGCAGTGCCCTTGGAGCTGGGCTCTGTTGCCAATGGGATGGAGCAGCTCCTTCAGGAGACAGGGAAAGGAGCACAGGGACAGCAGGGAACTGAGAAAGCTTCAGCAAAAGCAATCATTTTACAGCCTGATGACAGAATCAGGTCATAATGTCCAGTGTGAAGAGCTTCTCTTTTGTAAGAGAAAAATATCAAGTCATCACAATAATGGGAATGGCTACCTTTTACAAAATATCATTTAAAATAAATGAAAAGCAAGGATTGTGATATCAATAGTCTTACCAAAGGAAAAGTGGCACTTCCAAAAATGTCAATTAACCTTTCATTTCAAAGCAACTTATTTCATGCTACCAATAAAAACCTAATATTATGACTGACACGAAGGACTTTCATTTTTTGACACAAAAAACCTTTCAAGAGAAAAATAAAATCTCTATTTTGGCTACAATTGGATTTTGAATGACAGAAGTTCCCCCTTCAGCTGGTTCCCATGTAGCTTCAGCTAAAGCACAGTTCAGCACTGAAACCTTCACTACTGTCTTCCCCAGCCTCCCTCCTCTCCACTGGATGGGCTGGTGGGAATAACCAGCAAGAAAAGTGAGGGGAAACCAGGTTCCCATGGAAAGTTTTCTGTAGCAGTGACTGCAGGTGGATGCTCTCGTTAATGTGCTCCTCTGACACCATCCACACTGACTTTTTAGAATGGACTGGATTGAAAATTTGACTTCTTCATATTCCTGTTTATAATCCACTGATTTGTGCTCCAAGCCAGAAGACAAAATCCTCTGTCCTTCCAGCCCCACACTGGGAGAGCTTTGAGGATGCTCTGCAGATGGTGAGGTGACTCTGACACAGGGAGATTCCATTTCCCAGCAGTGTTGAAAGAAAGAAAGGAAAAAAAGGAAAGAAATAGAGAAGAAGGGGAAGCACTGCCAATCTCCAATAACTTAAGGAGAGAAATGCTGTGCCAGGAAAGAAGACTTGTGTGTTCAGCTTCTGCATAACCCTGGGTAAATCCATATCTCCTCAGGCCTCTTGAGGTTATCTGATATTAACAGGCACCAGGTATTTAAATACTCTGGAATTCCAAGTCTTTCTGTCCAAGCCTAAAGCCTGACCTACAGATTAAGGATATTGAGTAATTAACATCATTGCAGTGCTGCAAGCAGCAAATACTTAGAAGCACTTGTTATCACAGCAATGGGGTCCATATGATGTACACTCTTACATTGTTATTAAAAGTGCCTTCTTGACATACCTTTGAGTCCTCCTCCTCTCACTTTTCTTCACACACTTGATCAGACAGCAAGTTAAGAAAGCCATTGACATCAGCAGAATGACAGCACAGCTCACAATGGAGGCAATCACTGCGACCTTAAAGCCAAAGGTCTCGTACTTTGATATGGCTGCAGCAAAGCAAACACAGAAATGTTTCTAAGATCAGTCCACAAATTTTTATCTTTCACATTTTCATTAAACCGTGCTGAAACCTACCTGCTTCACACTTGTGCTCAGTAAGGACTTTCACATTACTGTGTGTCAAGACACCAGAGTATCTTGGCTTCAGCTTAGACCTATGTAAGCATCAAACTGGACTATGTAAAAATCCCCTGTTTGTAAGTTACTAATGAATTGTTCACAAGCATTTCACCACTGCAATTAATTAAACACAGTGCTCTTAGCACTGCAGTAGCTAAAAAGCACAACTCTGTTGGCAGATCAAATGCAGATGAGCTGCAGACTCGTCATTAACAAGGACTGAAGCTACAAAAACAAATACTAACAGTGGCACATGGACCTAAAGAAGCCATTTAGAGCAAGGACAGTTCTATGTAACTACTCCTCTTTGGCAGGCAGCAAACAACAGGTCTTGCTCTGTTTGGGGAAGGATGGAAGAAGTGACCTGCAAGGCTGAGTGTTTGCAGGGATCTGATGCTGGAAGTGAGCTATCCAGACAAAAGGAGGAGTGGGAATGTGGTGTGGCACAGCTAACACAGATCTCTGCCAACTCACTTGGAGCAGTAAGTGTGTCTTGCTTCAAAACTCATCTAGTTCTCCCAGTGTCACAGTGACCAGCATCATAAATGGTTCAGCTGAGCTCCACACAAAGCACTGTATTTCTGCAGCCTCTGGGGGAGGATTTCTCTCATTTTTTCTTCTATGGCATCTCCAAACAAGAGGTAAGAATAGCTGAGTGTGTGAGAGAGCACTAAGAGCAATGTATCCACTGAGGAATTGAAATGACACAAGGTCTGAGGCATCTCAAAGCTCAGGGGCACCGAGTTTTGCTTGGGTCTACTTCTGGTTAAATCAGTAACAACCTTATAACAAACAAGAAGGAACACAGCTAAAAGGTAGTTAATTCTGATGCCATTCCAACACTATTTCTCTGTATGTAACTTCTCCATGCAGCTGCCCACAGACAACAACCAAGAATTGTTCAAAAAGTCTCACTGTGTTTCTTTTACATCAAAAACATTGTCATTGTTAGAAAAGACTGCCAGGACATGAGATGTTCACAAATATGCTTGCACATCAGTTGGTCATTCTCATAGTGCTGGGGTGATTTATGATGATGGTCTATTCCCTGATCCTCTGCTTTATGCCCCAGAATGGTTGCTGTATCTCTAAGGTGGGTCTGGGGGAAGCCTTTGCTGGGTTTTTTCAAAGCCTCACTGTCCCAGCAGTCCAGGGAAGTGGTGCAGTCTGGGTTTTGCTTGGCTAGCTTGGGGTTTTTTTGTTAGCCCAGGCAGAAATTTGTTGGTTTATTTTTTCCTTTCCCTGGGCTTGGAGAGGCTGCAGCAGCAATCCTTTGGTGGCTTTTCGAGGTGAGCTGGAGGCTTTGGTTTTGGTCCAAGATCAGAGGGAACAAGCTGCAGGAGAAGAATCTGCCCTGGTGGGAGAGAGGGGCTGCTCTGTTTCAGCCCCAGACCTCAGAAAAAGCCTGACCCAGAGAGGGAAAGCACACCTGCTCCACCTGCTGTGGCTGTGGACAGGGGACTGACCCCAGAGAGTCACTGGCTTCCCACCTGTTTGCCTGAGCTGCTGGGTGAAACTTGTTTTTTTCCCTGAGACAGGAGCTGGTTTCATCCTTCTCCCCACCTGGCTGCTGGCTGCTGCGGGCTTTTGTCTTCCCCTGGCATTTTGGGGTTGGTATTTTTATCAGGAGAGGGGGTGGTGGTGGTGTTAAAATCTGACAGTGCAATGTCCAGCACTTATTTACCTTTTTTCCCGTGCTGTGTGGGCAATCTGTTTGTCAATAAATGGTTGGGTTTTTTCACTTTCATTTCATATGAATGAATTCAAAGTATTCATTTCTTATTGGTGGAAAGGGCTTGTTGGAACCTGTTTTTCAGAACACTCATTCCAGAGTGTTTTTCTCCTAAGCTTGTCTCTAAACTGAGACAGCCATACACTCTCTAAAGCAGCACACAGCTTTTAGCTAGAGCCAGGTATTCCAGGTTCTACCTGGACATGAGATCAGGGATGAACCCAACAGAGTCTTTTCTGCCTCATGACTGTGGTATGTCAGATATGGAGTGGAACTACCATCAGTGGGGCAACTTTGAAGAAAACTGAACTTGTCTTTTTCTTTTTTCAGTTACCTAGAAGGAATCCTAACGCTGCAGGAGAGGCAGGGCAAGGGAGGGGCAGCCTTTGGGAAGAACCTTACGCTTGCAGGAGGGCACTCCGGCTGTCCACTGTGTGCTGTTCCCTTTCCAAACGCAGGAGACGATGCCTGGTCCCTCCAGCTGGTGCTCAGCAGGGCACTGGAACACGAGCACTGATCCCACATCGGTGCCATTGCCATGAAGGAGCTGGAGAGAGCCCGGCTGGGGCGGGAGGAGGCGGCTGCACTGCCCTGCAGAGCAAGCACAGACACAATGCAGCCCTGCTGCCAACACTGAGGGTCCACTGAGGGTTTATCCACTGCAGGCTGGAAATCAGTCACAGTTAATGGGCAGAACAAATCCCAAACCTCGGGGTGGCCAACACTCTGCCCATGGCCACTCTCCATCAGAGCCATTCAACAGCTCCTCTGCCCTCACCCCCAGAACAAAGCAACTGATGTTGTGACATTATCTGCTCAGGCTGGTACATGGTGAACACCAAAACACTAAAAACAATAAAAAAAGCCATTTTTGAGTGGCACAGTACCCTATGGTATTAACCTGTGTTATATATATATATATATATATATATATAACACACACACACACACACATATATATATATATATGGTATTATGTATATATGGTGTATATATATATATATGGTATGGTTTTATATATATATATATATATATATATATATATAGTTATATAATGTGGTATTAACCCTGTGTTATTGGATTCTGATTAATTTAATACTCAGGATGGCTGGGACTATTCATTACACATCTTCCCCTATGCAAATTTCCAATATCTCCTGGCCTGATTGTGCAGTTCAGCCGACTTGGTAGCACCTTGGCATGATCTGACCAAAACCTCTTATCTTGACAAGCACTGCACCTCTGTTTGCCTTGGCTGAAAGGGGCCAAGGGAAAAAAAACCCACAGAAAGTGGCATAGAAAGGCATACACATATATATTATCTCCCTTTTCAAGTGACAAACTCAGCTTTACAGTAAATCATTAATTTTTAATACATTTTTCTTCATTCCACTTTTCTATAACTTTGTTGTTTATGTAGCTGCTCCTTGAGCCGTGGAGCTGTTCTCCCTTTGGCCACCTAATGTCAGGCACTAACTTCATACAATAATTTCTGTTGTCACAACATTCCTTGTTTACAGTCATTTTAAACAAAACTTTCAATGTCAGGTCATTAAGACAACATATAACATCTAGATATTTTCAAAGGTAACAAATATTTTTTCTGGGTCTGTACATGTGCATTGTGAAAATCTAGAAACTCGGGGTTTTTTTAACTTTTACAAAAACCAGCACTGCTTCTGCATCAGAGCCTGAGTTCCCTGTTTTTCACTGGATTTCCAAATGACTTGAGGAAACTCAGAGGCACAGTGCTGCAAGCACTATGATGTCACACACACAAATATTAAAAGAGGGAAAATGTATTTTCCACATCTAGAGGCAAAAAGAAATTACAGCCTCCGTGAGAACATCCTGACAGAACCACATGTTGTTAGCAAATCTATTTTATTTTTAATGCTAAAACTCCCCCCATGTCATTAATTGTTGTTAAGTCCCTAGATCATACACAGCAGGCAGGTGTCCCACCTGTCTCAAATTCAGGCTCCTAAACTCCCTGTCCCTGGAAAACAAACACGAAGGAATCTCAGCAAAAGACCAAACAGAAGTCC
The DNA here is from genome assembly GCF_001522545.3 of Parus major. NCBI lineage: Eukaryota > Metazoa > Chordata > Aves > Passeriformes > Paridae > Parus > Parus major. The sequence goes on along the minus strand of NC_031781.1, from coordinate 1,098,467 downwards.
CAGGGACAATTACTGGGCTAATCTCTTGAGTAAATATGCACCAAGCACCAGCTTTTAAAACCACAGCTCTTTAATTCCATGCAGATTATTTCTGTTTGTTTTGCCACTTCATTCAGCCACTTACTATGGCAGCAATTGGCCTCAATGAGAGCAAATATTTTCGATACAAATGGTTTCTCCTCACCTCTTGTCCCTCCCACCCACATCCCTGGAACACACAGGATGTACTGGACAATTTTCCTCCTCACTCCAGATGAGTGTTACAAGTTTGGGCTTTTTATCTTAATCACTTTGTGGTTTACCATGAGTAACCATTGTCCTAAACTGCAACATAATAAGGATTTTATATATAGATGTTTGGGGCTTTTTGGTTTGGTTGATTTTTTTACAATTTCAAGGCTGTTTTTTGAGGTCAGACCACATTCTTAAGAGTTCACATTGGCAACTCTTTGAGCTGTACAACATGCAAAAAGTAATGAGAGCTGAACTGGGCTGGATGCACCTGCTGGGCCACCTCATGAGCCTCAGTAGAGGCCCTCAGCACACCTGGACTGCCCAGTACACCTGGACTCACTGTCCTCCAAAGAACAAATAATACAGCACAATATCCACAATATCTTTAAAGATGTGTTTAATTTAAACCAGAATTAACCCTCCTGTGTAACATGTGCAGTTGCTGGGGTGTTTTGAATCTTTCCTGCCCCATCCTTTCCCACAATGGTGTCTGCCAAGTGCTTAAACCTCTGACTGGCAGTGATCTTTGTCAGCAGCATTCTCAGCTCTGGGATTTAAACTATTTTTGCTCCACTTGAGCTCCACAGAAATGTCTACTGGCCAGCATCCCCTCAAAATGTGGTATTTCCATGCTTTGCTGCCACACATCACAGATCATGCCCAGAGGATCATTCCCATGTGAATGTAATTGGGGCTGGAACCACAGAGGTGCATCTCAATGAGAGCTACACATCCAAAACCTTCTGTAGCTGAGCTGAAAGCTCATCAGCAACTTCATCTACCTGCACTTGTGCAGAGGAGAAACACCATTTTTCTTTCAGGAGCTTCTCAACACCATTTCATCCCACTAAAGTAAAAAAACTTAAATGTGTCACTGCTTTTTGCTTTTCATTTATTGAAATGTCCAGATGGAGTTTTTCCAGAATGTTTTTTTGGATTTCATCCAAGCTGAGATTTAGCTTCTCTGCATAAAATTTGCCCTAATTTCAATCATCATCTTCTAAAAACACATTTGGAAAACTTTCCTGCAAGCTCTAGCATCCTTCACTATTGGCTACCTGTAATGTTTTCATAGTCAGCCATGGCATTCACTTTTCTGCTAGGTTAATTTTACCCTTACATCTCCAAAGAATCATGTTTAAGTAAGCTTCCATCCTTATACTTATATAAACAGATGTTCCAGATAGACTTCTTTTTTGAATACTCTTCAGACTGAATCTACTACAATCAAGAATTTTATTCTTGTTTTTATTAATATGATCAATTTTATTTTTGTTTTCAACTGAGACTGGTGTCTGAAGCTGCACTGCTCCCTGGTAAAACACAAACATTTGTGCTGACCAGATTTACATTTTGATTTATTAAATATCTGGAAAATGTCATGTTCAGGTCTTGGTTTGCATAACTGCTGGCACCCAGAAATGCAAAAATTAAAAACTGTAAAAATTGAATAAATCCCCTAATTAGAGAGCTGGAGGCCCTCTGCTCTGGAGACAGGGTGGAAGCACTGGCATTGTTCAGTCTGGAGAAGAGAAAACTCTGGGGAGATCTTGGAGCCCCTTCTGGTGCCTAAAGGGGCTTCAAGACATCTGGAGAGGGACTTTGGACAAGGGCCTGCAGGGACAGGACAAGGAGGAATGGCTGAAGCAGGGCAGATTTAGGTGGGATTTTGGGCAGGAATTGTTCTGTGAGGGTGGGATGTCCTGGCACAGGTGCCCAGAGCAGCTGGGGCTGCCCCTGGATCCCTGGCAGTGCCCAAGGCCAGGCTGGACAGGGCTGGGAGCTCCTGGGACAGTGGAAGGTGTCCCTGCCATGGCAGGGGTGGGGCTGGATGGGCTTTAAGGTTCCTTCCAACCCAGAACCTTTGCAGCTATTTCTGCAGCTTTTTGCAGAGCAGAAGCTGTTTTATAAAAATGCAATTTTCAGCTTGGCCTCACGCTGAGAGGATATCCAGTGTTCAGAAAATCTCTGAAGCTGAAGCTGCTGTCTGGCACTGGCTACAACAAACAGGTTATTGCATATGACAAATAACTATCCTCAAAGTAAAGACAGACACTAAAGTGCAGTGTCCTCCATAAACTCTTAATTCACCCAACCTCTGGGTTCAGAAATAAACACATACATAATTTCCAGGCACTGAAAAATGGAGAGTAAGAATTAAAATAATCCAAAATATCTCTTCTCATGTACAGACAGGATTATCTGTACAGCAAAATTGATTTGTCAAAAAGAGGAACCATATGGTTTCACTGTCAGCAAGCTCTGGGTTTATGTTTTGCTGATAAGAAAAAATAAATGAGAGAGCAACCTAGGCATGGCTGCCTGGTAAACATTTCCTGTGCTCCTTCCACAGCAAAACAGTGACTAAAAATCAAATACATTGCATAAGTGTCTACCAAAATGATCCAAACTACAGAAGGAATTACCTGGAAGCATGTTAGCAAGGGTGCCACTTGGTGTCTGTGCAGAAAGAATCCATACCTTCACCTCATTATTCCCAGACACACAAAGGCCAACCCCTTTGCATTGATTATTGTTGGAGATTTAATATCACTAAAACATGCTGGAATAACTAGATGCCAGAAAGCAAGAGAACACTAGGCTCTCTCAACCCTGTAGGAAATAAACACCCCAATATTACTGCTGCAAGTATCTTTTCCTACAGAATCACACCTCAGAAATTGGTGTCCCTGCAATCACAGGCATGTTAAGCATCCACAGCAAACTCACAGAAGAGCTCACTGTGTTAAAAAGCAAAAGAACAGCAGCTGGAAGTGAAACATGCAATAAAGCAGATGTAGTAAAGCATGTTCCATCGAGTGAAACTGTCTGGCCCTGGCACTGCTCTCCTTGACACCATTGCTGTTCCTTCCTTGCAGAGCTGGCCTCGAGTCCTGCCAGGGCTGGGCTTTTAAACCAGCAAATGACCACCAGGATCCTCCTGATCCTCCCACGAGAAAATCCAGATGCTGGCATGGCTTTTAAAGAAATTAGTGTGAAACGTGACACCAAACCCACAGTAAAAGAGCAGGGTGAGACCCAGGCTATGGAAGCTGTTGTGGAGATGCTGCAGGGCTCTTACAGACCTGTCTGCCTTCCTTCCAACACACAGGTATGGCTCTGTGGAGTTACTCCCTGGGGGAAGCTCTGGAGGTTCAGGTGTGGCACAAGCCACGTGCACCAAAACATCTGCACACCCATTACTGCAAGGACCACCTCAGAGGCAGGGCCAGGCTTGGCCACCACTGCTCTGGGAGCTTCACACCCCAAACTCTGATGGAGACCTGCAAGAAATGAACAGCAGCCACAGGACTGTTCCTCCAGGCCAGTCTCATGACTGCCACAGCCACTGCCCATCTGCAGGCCTGGTGAGATTTAACACTGTCACTGCACAGATGAGACCTGCAGACCTTGATCTCCCTCCAGGGACAGAAAAAGAGTGATGACACATAAAAAGATGAAACACCAAGGTCAGTAAAGAAAGAGTCAAGCCTCAGATGGAAGAAGAATGAGGAGATTCCCTAAAGGGGCTGAAATAATCCTTTTGGTAGGGCCATGGAGATGGACAATGATACACTGAAATATCTCCTTTAATTCATGAGACAGTATGGGGGGATGAAGTATTCAAACTGTAAATGTGACAGAGACATCCATTGATGAAGCCAAGCCAATGTTAGAGTAGCTGTGATCCCATGGGAAGCTTGAACAGAGAAATGAGAGTTGATGAAGACCCTTGGCCCACAGGGAGGGAAGAAGAAAACCTCTGTTCCCAGAGATGTTCACAGAGACAGATGGAGAGAACCTTTGCCTTTGAATAACTCATCCTTAAAATAATACCCCATGAGTTCATGGCCCATGGACACACCTCTAGGAGGGCTGTGAAAATGGGAGGAATTTCACATTGCAGAACTTTTCCTGGATGGCTGCTATTCATGGAAATGAAAAGCCATGAGAAAACTGTTTCTTGTAGAGAAGTCTCCATAGTATGACAAGAGAAAACTCCTCTCCCTACAAGGACTGATGAAAGACTATTGTATAGGTGGTACTGCTTTAACATCCTGGGTTTTATCTCTGTGTGGTCAGTTGAGAAAGGAAAGAAGTTGGGTATGAGGAGGAAAGCTGTTCTGGAAATTTTACTCTGATGCTTCTTATTCTTGTAGTCCTGTTAATAAAGTTTCTTTATACCTTTTAAGTTTTAAGTCTGTTTTGCCCTTCTCCTAATCTATGTCTCACTGCAAGAAATGAGTAAGTGCCCTGGTGATTTCAGCCAGGGCTAAACCCACCACAATATTTGGTGTATTGGCTGAGAAACTCAAATTGGGGAATCTAAACCACTACACCCTTAAAGCTCATCACATTCTGACCCCTGCCATGGGCAGGGACACCCTCCACTATCCCAGGTTGTTTCAAGCCCTGTCCAGCCTGGCCTTGGACACTTCCAGGGATCCAGGGGCAGCCCCAGCTGCTCTGAGCACCTGTGCCAGGGCCTCAGCACTCTCAGTTCACCCTGGGACCTGCAACATGGGAATCCCAGGACAAGTGTGCACTTCCCCTCTGCCACCAGGTCCCTCTGTTCCCAAACAGGTTTTGGTGGGCACATCCTTGCTGGTGTCCTTCATTGGGCCAGTGAAGTCTGTATGCTTATATAATTTCAAGTTTCACCATTATTTTTTCCCAGCACTCATGAATAATCTCACATCCATTAAACAATTGTGACATTTCTGCAGGGGGTGCATGTGGAGGAAGCCCAGTCCTCCACCAGGCTCCTTCCCTGGAGATCTGCCCCAAGATAAGACAAAACTTCTTAGTCCTGGTGACTGAGCTGTGGACCCCTTCCTACTCTGGGTCCTTATGTTATCTTCTTGTGAACTATTGGCCACTTTACCCCAGTCTCAGACCACTGGCCCTTTTCCCAATTCTCCCCTTCCCTATAAAAACCCAGCTTTTGCCCATTTCAGTGGAAGTTCCTCCCTGGCCCCTTGCATGAAGCCTGCTATTAAAGGACTCTGGAACGCTACACAGGCTCCCATCTCTCGTCTACACGTGGGCTGTGGTAACCCATGAGCAGAGCTGGGCTGATCTGAGCTGTTCACAGAGCAGAAATCCCTCCTAAGCCTGGTGAAGCCTCAGACTGCTCCAAAGGGTTACCCCTGGAAGCTGCAGACTCCCTGGATGGCTGTTCCCTCTCGGGACCTTTATCTGGGATAGTTGGTGGCAGAGCTGGGGGTCAGACAGGCCCCTGCCCCAGCCTCAAAGGTGCAAAGTGATCCCCTAGCTGGAAGGACAGGCACTGAAGAAGCCAAAAGAAACCCCATGTGTATTCCCACAGGGAAAGCACATGTCTGTCAGGAGCCATGGACAGAGGAAGGATGAAGGATGCCCCACCAGAAAAGTGGACAGGACAGAGGTTGTGTGCTGCCCCATGGGAAGATTCCTGGAGGAAGGGCAACATTCCTGCATTCCACTTCAACACTTCAACATTCCTGCCCACCTTCAACACAGCCCACTCTCCTCCACTGCTCTGGGTGCTGTAGGACACAGAGCTCAGCCTGGCTGCATATTTGCCTTGTCTGGCCCTGGCTTATCTGCCTGCACCAGCTCTTTGGTCTGGCTTCTGCACAGTGATGTGCACATGCTGGGGTGCTGAACAGGGAGGATAAGAGCAGATGTGCCTGGACCATGGGGCCAGTGGTCTCTTATGCATGACACTTGCCAGACTGGGCACAACCTCTGTGGATGACAGAAATCCCCACTGCTGGAGCCACATTGCACTGACCTACCTCGACCAAAAAAATTCTCAAGGAGAAAGGGTCCTGAGCAGGACAAAAACCACTTCAGTCATTAAAAAATCCACCCCCAATGTGAAATTTTAGGTGGACCAGACCTGCATGCTACTTGATGGTTATATATAAGTTTTTTGCCAAAAAGCTTAAACTGTAGGAATTGCATTTCCACAAAGAACTGATTTTTAAAGTCTATAGAAACTTTTTAACATTCTCTCTTTGAAACCACTTTCCTGTTTTACAACAGATGATGTAATAGAGGTTTGTTAATTTTCATGGGGAATTTCCAACCACCCTGTAAAGCAAAACCAGCCTGAATGGCACAGACCTTACCTGCATTCCCTCCCCCTGGCTGGCCCATTTTGGCTTCCCTAAGTCTTTCCCAAGAGCAATCTGAAGCTGCTCCTGTCCTTGGTTTGCTGTGTTAAGCTGTGAAATGCACACCACAGAGCTGTGACCTGGCATCCACAACTGTCAGCAAGAATTTCTGTGAATAATTGATTTAGACAGCAGTCTGAAAAGGTTAGTTATATCCTACATATCAGCCTTTTATTCTGGTGATAGAAATCATTCATGGGCTGAGAAACCAACAGCCAGATTTAAAACCCTTCTCCGTGGTTTTATCACTTTCTATTTTTCTTCTCTCCTGGTTGGTTCTTTCCTTGAGAGAGTTTGGCTTTCCTGTTCTGGGCTTTCATGCAGAGGGATGTGCAGCCCCCAGCACCCTGCAGACAGCTCGGGGAGAGCCATGCAGCATCCTGCCAGGAACAGCTCAGGCACAGCAATGATTAACAGCACAAGTCAATAAACACATCTACTTTTGGCCTCCCTGCACACAGGAACTGGTGCAAGATGGCACAAAGATTGACAGGAATGCCAGTATAAGGACAGGGAACCAGTGCATTGTGTTTGCTTTTTCCCATTTAAAAAGTCAATGATTGCAGGTGAGTTATGCACAGAATGACAAGAAGCTTGAGAGAGCAGAGCTGAAGGTGGCAGCCTCATGTCCTGCCCTTCCTTTGTACATGGCTAGGGAACTCAGAGCTATACCTGAGCATACACATATCTGTGTCTGGGCTGACACAGATTAAAATGAATGAAAACCTTAGCCCTAATCTAAATTTCTGCAGGTATTAAGAATAATGGGCCAAACACCAGAGCTCTCCCTCCTGTGTAAAACTGTCCCTGGTTTTGTGGGGCACTGCTTCTAAGAGCAAAGCAGAACCTTTGTGTCCAGTCCAGATGCCTCTTTGGACACAATCAGCTAGCAAAGATCTTGGAGATAACTGTGGCTGTAAGCAGAAACCTTCCTGGGTGTAATTCTGCTTTCACACGAAGGCACAAATTTCTGCTCCACTGAATAGGAAAAATCAAAACCCAAAACTTGCCCTTTGAACCTCTCTGAGCTCCACCAGGCCAAATCATCTTCCCACACACTGTTCTCAGCCTATATATACACTCAGGGAATTTTGTACACCATCCCTTCACCCTACTCAACTTTTGTCCCTATTTTCACCTCTCCTCAAATCCATTCCCAATCAAAGCTCTTCTGCTTAGGAGTCTGGCATACATGAGCAGCATTGTGGCTTTATTTCATCCCAGAAATAATAATGGAATCATCTCTCTCAGGTCTGTTGGGAGGAAAGGCAAGCAGTTAACCCATCCCTTTCCCCAGCACTGCTTCTACCAGCCAGCAGCACTCCAGTCTGGGCTGAAGCAGCCGCGAGCGCTGTTCCCCCCCAGCAGCTACAGACCCCCTAAAGATGCTGCTGGGCCACAGGGCCTCTGCTCTGCTGCACAGGCTCGTTTGTAACCCAGGCACCAGCTCAAAATCATCCCTGAGACCCTCAGCAGACACAGGAATCGATTTATTTTGGGGAGCAGTTGCTCATTCTGCAACTTCTGCATTTCTCACTGTCATCTGACAGCCAAATGAGAGGCAGACGTTCATGCAGACTGCAAAATCACCTCTCTACCAATCCTGATCCACTCAGCCAGTCAAAACTGCTCCTTAGAATAACATGCTTGCTCATCTATGGCTGCATTTCAAAGACAGCATGTCAATAAAATGCCTAAATGAAAACTAACAATTGTCCTATGTGTCAGCTTGTCCCCAGCATAATACTGAGGGCAAGAATCTACAGTGCACATAAAGAGTCAGTGGCAATCATGATTAATAAGCAAAATCATGTCAATTCCAGCACAGTTACAAATCTCTTTGCTGTAGAGTTGCAGAGATGCTTGGGGATGCTCTGCTTTTCCAGGGGAAAGGTCCAGGGATGTCCTGGCTCTGCCACAGTGGGAAGAGCAAAACTGGCAGTGGTTTTGCACTTTAAAATAGACCACGCCATACCACCCAGAAAATGCTGTGTTAATCACTGTCATTGGGGTACTTCTGTGTTTTGAGACTGTGACTTTTTAAATTTCAATGTTTTGGATCCAAAGCATTCAGCTCATCTCATTCATTAGCTGAAATTCAGAAGTCTACTAATAATCTGTCTCTCTAACCTAGGTAATTTCAGAGTACCTAGGATGAAGCATTGGAGAATACCACCTGGAACAGTCTTGCAGTGTGGAGGACTCAAAAAACCCAATAACTCTCTTCATTCTCTATTTTGTGCTGTTCTAGAGCTTTGTGACAAGCACAAAAATCCTTCCCTGAGAGCACTGTCAATGCCTGGTGCAAGTGCCTAACCAGCCAGATTAACACCTTGCAGTACAGGAGATAAAGCTGACATTCTGCAACTGCCACTTCTTCTACTTTACTTAACACAAGGCTTTACTTCGAGCTCATGGGAGAACAAGAAAGGAGAAATAACTGGAGAAATTACAAGCCCATGTATTCCAAGTTGTATCACCTTTTATCCTGTGGAAATGGGAATTTGGGACCCATGTTTTCCTCTGCAGCCTAAAAACTGAACCACATCTCAGGATCTCAGGGACAAGGTGATAAAATTCCATGCACCTGTTCTACAGAGCAGCAGAGCTCCTGGCTTTGAAGAACAACTTTGTTTTTGCTGTCCTGGAAGAGAAACTCTAAGTTCTTAGTAACATAACTTTGGTTTCTGCACTGCCAAGGAAACTGACTTCAGAAAAATAAAGTTGCTCACAACACAAGAGCAAACAGTTTAAGTCACACCAAAGGTACATCCACCCTGGTACCAGCATCCCACCCTGGCCACCAACATCCAGGCTACAACTGAGCCAATATGTGCTGTCCCTCTCCTTTCCTCCAGCAAACTGCAACTTTTATCTGTTCTAAGCCAGAGACCCTGTCACCTTCTTTAGTGGTGACTGTGAGATAATTCCTCCCACACTAGGTCTGAATGGAGCATTCACTGCAGCCTGCAGCACTTCCCACATCATGAAACCTCTCCCCTTCCCTGGTCTGGAAAGTGGAGGGACAAGGCAGAACCACAACTACAAGACAACAGCTCAGCAGTGAAATCTTCTGATTTATAACCTGTCATAGTGAGTGTTTCTGCCAGATCCTGCATTTACTGTCTCTGTCTGTGGCTGCACTCGTGTTTGTGGATGCATCTCTGTGTTGACAGAAGTATGTGCTGCCTGGTCTGAAAGAGCTACAGGAGGGTATTGAGGAATGAGAGGAATCACAGAAAAAAAGGTACCACCTTGGATAACCAGAGGGCCAGAGCCTCCCACTTCAGCAATATAAGGACTAAAAATAATTATATGCCTTTGTGCTCCTTCCTCTCTTTCCTGTTTCACCCAAAAGCCCCCAGTAAACTCTGGGCAGCTTCAGAGGCACCAATACCTCAGTGGCTGGTGACAGCACTCTGCTCCACTGTGATTCCCACAGGGCAGGGGAGTGCTCAGGGCACCTGACACAAACCTTTCAGAATCTCAGAGCCTTCTCCAGAGAATTTACCGAGCCTGGCAAGTGCTGTTTGATGAGTGTCCACAGAACACCACCACAGTAACACTCTAAATGCCCCTGTGACAGCACTACAGCCATGGTACAGAAGGCTCTTCTGAGTTTCAGACATTTGTAGTGCTCTTCCCTTGCCCCAAGCTCCTGCCCTGCTGAGCTTCCCTCGGGGTGAGCCAGGCAAGCACACTGCTGGCCCTCCCCAGATACAGGGTGGGACTGATCTCCCTGCTCTGTCAGTCCTTCTGAAGAAAGCAAAACCAGGAGAAGCACAGGGTGTTTGAATCTCACAGCTGTGTCTCAGGAAGCTCTAAGACCCTCTAAGTACTACAGGCATCAAGGCTGTACTAAGGAACTTCCTTTAATTTCTCTCTCATTCATGTGTTAATTCAAATGGAAATCCTGCCACATTTTTTTATCCTCTCGAAAGGAACATGTGAGGGAGTTTATCTGTGCAAATCTTTATTATCACCCTATTGCTCATGGCCTGAAAAAATCATAAAGGATCATTTCACCAATAAGGTGAAATGAAATGAGGTGTAATGAAAGATACTGTATAAATGCTGTACAACAATTGGCAGCAAACAGTGATGTATAAATAACATTTAAATGAACAAGAGTTTAATTTAAAATTACACAAGCAGCCACCATTTTAGCTATCTAAACTGCTCAGGACTGCCAGCAGTACGTCCAGCTGACTCAATTCATAGTTCCAAATGGGTGTTTGTGAAGGTGGAATGAGGAGCATGGAGAGCAGACTCCCAGACTCCATCCCCATGTGCTCAGGGATCACAGCTGGTCCAGTGCAGCAGCTCTGACCCAGGGTGTTCCAGTTCTGCACCTTGCTGAGAACTCCTGCTCCACAGTTTTGGTGTGGTTGGCTTGGAAAAAATGGTCTTTGTTGTTCTGGCTGGAGACATTGCTGAGAGGAGCCAGGTCTATAGATATCCAAGGGATTAACTGAGGGTGGATTTCTAATTTGATCACCAAATATTTTTTGGCAGATTGCCATTTCTAGCTGTTTTGCTACGGATCTACACAGAGCAAGATTAACCCATACAGAATCAGAAAGTCTGAGTGCAACACAGGACATATGACTTCCAAAACTCCTTTTAGTGTGGGCAAACCCAGCCCCACAAGACTGACACAACAAATAAAAGCAGCCAAATATACACCATTCTAAAAAAATATAAAAGTCAAATAATTAGCAACACTATCAGGCTAGAGCAACAAGGTTTACACTTGGGTTTGAGTTAATTTTCTAATCAGGTTTCTCAGAACTCATTTCACATTTTCAAATTAACTGCTTTATTAAATTCAAAGTAAACAATCAAGCACTTTCAGAGGATACACTTTAAAGCATTGCTGTGCTAGCAGCCCAAATACCTTTGCCAATTTCTATAGGCACAACAAAATCAGGTCATTAATAAAGTCTGTTAGAACTTCATGAGGCGAATAAATCGCAAGGATATGCAGGCTGCACATGAGAAGAACGTCCCTGGATTTCAGGAGCACTCAGGAACCCATGTGCCCTGAGATCTGAAGGACAGAGAAAGAAACCCCAGCAAGCAGCAGGTCACCACAGCTGCCCCAAGCTCCGGCATCCTTCCATCTCACCTCGCTCCTGGACTCCAGAGGTGGCTGTGGCTGGGAACAAGCATCTCCTGCTGTCCAGACCATGGCTCTGCTCCCTCCAGGCCCAGACACCCATCAACACCACAGCCCTGTGCAATGGACCTGTCCCACCAGTTTAGACCCTCTGTCACCTCACATTACCCCCAAATTATTGAAACCACTTAAGCCAAAGAGTTTTTGAAAGGATGTTATGGTCTATGCAACCAAATTGAGTAACAAAACTCAAAAGAAGAGAAAGAATAAGAAGGAAAAAGCTTTGATTGGTTTCTCATTCCACCCCTCAACGTGTTACCACATTGCATTAAAACACCGGATCTTAATTTCCCTCCCAGCCCGGTGACATGTGCCCGGGAGCGATGTCTCTGAGAACCAGCACCTTCCATCCCTGTCAGACACTCCTCTCTGTCCCCATTTCCTCGTCCCCTGTGCCCGCGGCCACCCCAGCGACTGAAGCCCGAACTTCTCTCACGGAAGCGCGGCCCCTCCTGTCCGGGATCCCCTCGGTCCCCAGGGCTCCGGCAGTCCCGGGGAGCCGGCTGGAGGCTCTGCAGTGGGGCTGCTCTGGGCAGCCCGGGGGTGCTCGGCCCGACCAGCGCTCGGGCTGGCCCCGCTCGGGGTCCCGAGTGCAGCCCCGGCAGAGCTGGCTCAGGGTCTCCGGGAGCGCCGGGACCCGCCGTGCTCGGGCCGGCTCCGGGCCGGCTCCGGGACACCCGGAGTCCCGAGAACTTCGGGCTGCGGAGCTTTGTCCCCAGCGCGTCCCGGGAGGGGCCCGGGAGGAGCGGGGAGGTAACGCAGCCTCGGCCGGGTGTCCCGAACAGAACAGCCCCGGCCGGAGCTACCGCGTCCTGCGCCCGTCACCCCGCATCCCTACGCGGGAGAGATCCGGCACCCTGAGCGGGCTCTGGCGCTACCCCCGCTGCCATCCTCCCTTCCTCCGTCCCTCCCTCCTTCCCCTCCGGAGCCACGCGGGACGGAACTCGTGCGAGGAACGATGCGGGGCCAGCTCGTACCTGGGTATCCGCGGGGGTGCCCGCTGTCCTGCCCCAGCGAGGGGGAGCGCGGCGCGTCCAGCCCGGGCGCGGTGGCTGCCGGCATGGCCCTGCCCAGCCCCGCTCCGAGCCCCGGGCAGGTGCACGGCAAAGCACAGCAAAGCACAGCACGGCAGAGCACAGCACAGCACAGCACAGCACACCACGGCAGAGCACACCACGGCACAGCACGGCACGGCACAGCACGGCACAGCACAGCACTGCCTGTCAGCCCTGCTTGTCCTGCCCACTGCCTGTCCCCTCTGCCAGCCCTGCTTGTCCTGCCCACTGCCTGTCCCCTCTGCCAGCCCTGCTTGTCCTGCCCACTGCCTGTCCCCTCTGCCAGCCCTGCTTGTCCTGCCCACTGCCTGTCCCCTCTGCCAGCCCTGCCAGCCCTGCCCACTGCCCGGTCCCCTCTCTAGATCCCGTCCCCTCTGCCAGCCCTGCCAGCCCTGCCCACTGCCCGGTCCCCTCTGCCAGCCCTGCCAGCCCTGCCCGCTGCCTGTCCTCTCTTGCCTGCTGTCACTCCCCGAGGAAGCCAGGCTGGTGCTCGTGGGCACCCCAGTCCCGTTCTCATGGTCTGGTCTTGCAGTCTACTGCTCTTCATGTGGTTATATTCCAGGAGCGGAATCTCTTGCATACATCCAGTTTATGGTCTACAAAGTTGTGTTTGTTTCCACTGGGATCTGCAGCTAAGCCCGCTGGATTGTTCCCAGATCCATCATCCCCTCTGAAGCTGGGTGGCACTCAGCAACCTGCACAGGGTACCTGGTGAAATCCAAATACACGTGCTGTGTGTCATTTTGTGCTTGTCACATCCTGGCCGTGTCACCCCCTGCCACGTACTGCCCTGGCAGCATCACCACACTGAGTCTGGATCCCATCAGTGTTTGCTGAGATCCTCAATTTGCTGACACTGGCAGTGGGTCCAAAAAAGGCCTTTAATGGTCTGCACCGTTTCTGTGTCCACAGAAAACAAGAGGAGGGACCAGGCTCTGCTGGAGCAGCTCTGTGTGTTGGTGTTGAGCCTACAGTCTGGGGCACACACCAAGCACTGGAGCTATTAGGACTATTATACCCTCCCATTCTTTTTTTCACCTGGAATTAGAAGGAACAGATTAGAGAGATGAAATTCCAAGGTGTGCCAAACCCAAACAGACTGAAATACCTCTTAGGGCTCTTCTGGGAACACCAAATGGAGCAAGATCATGCCCAGATGTAAGGTGACATAGCCCAGTGTGCTGCTGGCTGGAGCACTCTTTCCTGTGAGCTTATCTAGCAGGGAGTACTGCAGATAAAAGGGACTGCTATTTCCATCTCTGCAACTAAACCACATTTAAAAAGCCATGCTTGGTCATATTATAGCAAAACCCCAGAATTTCTGAAAATGCTGCAGATTATCAATTAGGTTTGTATTTCCAGTAATGCCAAATACGAATCAATCTAATTAAAGACAACAAGGAACTACAGCTCCTCCAGTCAATCTAGTGAAACTAGAAGAATACCAAAGACAGAGAAGTAGTTTTTTCTGTAAGTCACTACCCCTGCAGCTGGTGTTACACAATTCAAGTTGAACACAAGTGTGTTGCAAGTCAAATCCTCCCTTACAGGCACTCACAGAAGCAAATTAAGCAGCAGCACCTGAATTCTACTCACCTCATGGCAGCATTCAGATTTGCTTTGTAAGGTTTTGCTTTTTTGTAAGGTTTTGTTTTGCTCCACGTGTCTGGGAACAGCACAGGCACTGTGACCCCACAGAATGTCACTCACCTCCCTGGCTGCAGGTGAGTGCTTTCGTAATTCCAAGGCCTCTGGTTTCACCTCCAGCATCAGGGGAAGCCTTGCAGCCCCAGCCACTTGCTGCTCTTGCTTAGGGATTGTTTGGATTTCACTAAGCTGCCCTAAGGCATTGCCATTCTTTAAATCCTAGTTATTAGAGCTGGCTCCAGGCATGCCAAGGGCACAAGACAGCTGAAGTGACAGTCCCCAGCAAAGCTGCCTGGGCAGCTGCAGGGCTTGCAGCGTGTCCCACAGGCAGGGACACTCCCAAACCCCAGCCTGGCAATGGCAGCTTTCCAGCCATCCAGCAGCAGCAAGCTCATCTCCTTTCTCCTCCCCTGGCTGGCCCTGCTCCCACCCCTCTTTCCCTGAGCCTCAGGAGATGAGGCTGCCCCAGCTGAGCCTCAGCCCCAAGCAGTGACTCTTGTACAGTACCAAAGGGCCAAATGTAGGTGGAGAAGATGCAGGTGGATCAACTGGATCCAGGTAATTTCTGGAATGCTGTGTCTCTCCAAGCTGTAATTATGTGTGTTCCTCATCCTGACCACCACACTTGCTCACCACCTGCAAAAATGAGCACCCACCAATGTGCATCCCAACCCTAGGAAGGAAATAAATAATTGGAGGCTGTCCCTGTCTGCTCTGCCACTGCCTTCTTCCCTTGCCCTTGCCAGTTCTTTGTATTTTTGCCTTTGCCAGCTCTTCCTTCTGAGGGTATAACACCACATTTTAACAGAATAAGAGAATTAATAAATAAGTACTCAGAATGAAAAATGTGTGGGAATGAGACTAAATACAGATAATTGATTTGTTAATGAAATCTTCCCAAAACAAATCCAGGGTTGTTCAAACTCCTTAATCTGTGATTGTCAATTTACAGAAAAAAATAAAGAAAAAAATGACAGACATCAGTATAATTCAGGCAAGAGATGATGGGCACCTTGGAGAGAGACAGCAGCTCCTGGAGGAGCAAAGGAAAGGTTTATCCAGCTGTTGACAGGAAGGACCAAGCAAGCTCTCACAGATTTTTGAGATTTAGCTCCCAAACACAGCAGAATTTTGGGATCCTGCAGTGTCTGAGAGCCCAGAGCACCACAGCTTGGTTTAATTCTGCCCCAGCAGGATGCTCAGAGCAGGAATGTCGTGGCTGTGAGGCAGGCAGGGTCTGGTGCCTTGACCTGACAGGCACAGTCACAAACACCTGGTGTGTTTTCATA
The DNA here is from genome assembly GCF_001522545.3 of Parus major. Lineage (NCBI taxonomy): Eukaryota > Metazoa > Chordata > Aves > Passeriformes > Paridae > Parus > Parus major. Next base: position 1,082,902 of record NC_031781.1, on the reverse strand, counting down.
GCTGTAAGCAGCCAAGTGAAGAGGACTTGGTGCAGCTCCACAGGCCACATCCCTCATGAACAGAAAAGGTTCTTGGCTTATTGTGAGATTTTGGCGTCTTTTCTGAGATGTGCTGATGTCATGACACCGAAGCCATGGGTATTGTACTTTTAATCCCCACTTCATCAAAATTCAGTCCCCTGGTTAAACTCAACTGCTGCTGCCCCATCTGAATTTTTTCCTCTGGTCTTATCATGGCCAGCAGATATATAATTCAGCTCTATACAGAGCTAGAAAGGGGCTATTGGTGGCTTAAATCTTATTTATGCACTAATACGAAGGCATAAGTAGGATTTATGGGATGCTTAATCCCTGTGCTAACCCTCTGCACAGAAGCAGGCTGAGCTCAGAAGAACAGCTTTTATGACAAAGGAAAGTCTAAAGCTTACAGCTTTCATGACAAATAGTGTCAGCAACACCTATTTCTTCAGCTTTGGGAGTTCCCACTTCCTTCCAAAGGAGAGAAAATGAGGAAGGAGAATGAAACAAAAGTCCTGTCCCTGCAGCCTTTGATCTGGACAAGATTAGATCCTGCTGTAAATTTAGGACAAGCCTTCAGAGACATCTAGTGATTTCTCAGAGGATTTGATTGTGATTTCACAGCACTGTATTCTGGGACCTTGTGCTGGTCAATCAATGCAGCCCAAGACAGACTCTTCTAGAACAGCATCCTGCAGCCTGGGGCTGCTCTGGGAGAGAGCTTTGCTCTTGCATTATTGCATGTTGGCTTGTTAAAGTCTTCACTAAGCACATTTCCCTTGATTTGCTTACACTCAGAATGAGACACAAAAAACCAACCAAATAAAAACTCCCACCTCCAAACCAGAAATGTTACTAAATGAGGAAATTTTCAAGGCAAGCACTCTACATCATTATATTTTCAAGGAAGCTTGGGAGAAGAAATAACATATGCTGGAAAGAATTCCTTTTCATGGTAAAAGCTGCTCTTCAAGAAATTTTTTTGGTGTAGACTCTTGGGAGGGGGTGGGTAGGGAGGAAAGATTCAAGTCTCAAGAAAATTTTCCAGTAGATAATCAAATACATGACCTCTAATTTTTTATCATCATGGACTTCAGATATATGATTTATTCACCAATGTAAAAAATAAACCAAACCCCAAACAAGGATAAGTAATTTTCTGTAGGTTCAGAAAATACTCACTGATGCAGATCACTAATTTTCAACAAGCCTAAAAAACTCTCTGTATGGAGCATTTCTTCCTCTTTATCAATATCAGAAAATGTGGAAGGCTGAAGAGGAAATGAAAGTTAAACCAAACCATTTAAAAATACAGTACTGTGACAGATTTTATTTCATTTTGAGTGATACTACATGCTTACTACCACTAGGAACAGCCATGCCTTTTTTTTTTTTTTTTTTTTTTTGGTTTGTTTTGGATTTTATATATTTTTTTTTAATCTATATTAAATGTTGACCTAAACTTCGCTGTGCCTTGGAAATCTGGCTCAGGAGTTAACTGCAGGAATTTTTATTTAAATAGATAAGCATTTATGTTTGAAAATAAGACAAAAACAGGTGAACAGAAAAATTAAATTACAAATTCAGTTCATACAAATATCTCTTACACTATGCACTAAATCCTGTTAATTAGCTGAGGTCTTTTAAAAATTCTTAAAATACTTATGAAACATTATTTACAAATTATATAAACAAAATCTAGGCCACTTAAATTAACCAATACAACAAAAAAAGTCACCTTTTTGTATGGTGTGTACTAAAAATGTTCTTGTTTATTGATCATAACCCAGTTTGCAGTATAAAATGTTTGTTCACTTACATCAAAATGGGTTCCAATAGAAGGAAGGAAGGTATTGGTTCCAGAAGAAAGCAATCAATATAATAAATGCTTAAAATCAATGAGGCTTCTTAATGTTCTGTTCTGCACCATTTGCAGTCAGTTTTAGAAGTCCGTTCTACAGTATTTGTCATTTGAACAGGTCATCTCAAAATAGCAGAGACATGGTTTTAGCAACCAGAAAATACTCAGTACATTGCTCACACATCACAAAGACCTTATCAGGAGGGTGAGGCAGAAAATGGAATGTCAGTGGCCAGCACAAGCCTTTACAACATTTAACTTAAGAGGCAGCATTTATAGAACTAATCACAGACTATACACATCCTGCACTCAACAGCAATCAAAAGGACTGGAAAATATACATTTAGGAAAACAAAAGACTGATGGTTTTCCATTACCTTTGTTAAAATGAATGCTTTGCTCCTTGTCTTTTGTTTTAAAACCAGCATTGACACCACCACCACCAACTATAACTACTTTTTCCTTTAACATAATATATGGCAGGTAACTACTGTACGTGAAAAATGTACAATAAAAGGTGAGAAACCACTGAATTTCCTATGCAGACACATGAAAATATAAAGCCATACAGATTCCAAAGTGCCATGAATGCCAAATTCAAGTGATGGTTTATAGCACGTATGAAAGAAACTAAATGAAATTTGCTCTAAGGGTTGCTGAGCCCTTCAGCTGTATCCTCAGTCTCCCCTTTGGCAGCTTTGGTGAGAATTTCCATCCATTTCATCTGCAGTTCTTCATCTTCTGCACTGAAATAGAGAATTTGATGGGACTGGCAAAGCTTAAAAACGTGCTTCACTTCAAACTTCTCACTGGAACCTGGTAAACTGACTTCATAGCCAGGCAGAGGGATGGGCCGTGGGCTCCGTCCATCCTAAAGGAGAGAGAAGAGATGTGAGAGCTCTGAGGTGCAGTTTGGGGCAGAAGGGGTGGGTACAGAGGATGGGAGAGCTCTGAGGTTCAGTTTGGGGCAGGAGGGGTGGGTACAGAGCATGGGAGAGCTCTGAGGTTCAGTTTGGGGCAGAAGGGGTGGGTACAGAGGATGGGAGAGCTCTGAGGTTCAGTTTGGGGCAGGAGGGGTGGGCACAGAGCATGGGAGAGCTCTGAGGTGCAGTTTGGGGCAGGAGGGGTGGGCACAGAGCATGGGGCCAGCAGGCACACACTGCGGGAAGCACACACACTCCCTGCTCAGCGGGGACGGGGCAGGACCGACTGCTCAGCTTCAACCAGCAAAAAGCAATGACTTTAATCTTGTGCTTTATTCTTACTTCACTGGTTTCCTTTCACAGTAAACATGGCCAGTTACATTTCATGTAACTTATGCAAGTGTCTTTTAGAAAATTTCCTCTGCATTAAGTACAGGCAATGAGATCCAGCAGAGAAGAGTTTGGTGTTGTCCCTTTTGAACATTGCTGGGTATTTTGTAGGATTGGTTAAAAGGAAGCAAATAAGCAAAGCTGGACCCTGAGAGACACCAAGGCAACTAAAGTGCAAGGGAAAAGTCTTCGAAAGAAAAGACAGTTTTTGATTTTCAGTCATTTATGATGCCTTTGAGAGTTGTCAAGGAAACTAGTGCTTAAATTCTTGACCATCCTTTAAAAGCCAGCTTGACTCACAGATCTAAGGAGCAATATACAGCTCTCTAACAGCCACATCTTGAGCATCAACCAGCTCCTCTCCTAAGCTCTCAAGAAAGACATATTTCAGCAAGGCAGGGTGTGCCATGGCCAAGCAACCTCTTTACCTGTTCCCAGCAAACTGTTTCTAAAGATGAATCCCCAAACTGAAGTCTGAATCACACAGGCACCAAGCATCTGTACAAAGCTGTCACCTTCTGTAGCAGCTGCTTGTGTTGCAGCCCCATACCAAAGCTAACAAATCATCCCACAGAGAAGTGGCAAAGTCATTCTTTTTTGAGCCCCCACACCAAATGCAGATGACTTGGTAAATCTGAAAGAGGACCAAAACTCTGAGAACAATGGCCAAAAAACGTGCCTCCTTTTCCAACACTTTGTCTAAAGTAATTCAAGTATCAAAAATACATCAATTCAAACACATACATTAACTATATGGGCAAGAAATACAGTCCAAAATGTATCACAGTTTATTAAATCAATACAGCCTTCTTGATTTATTCATCTATTGCAAGTTATTGTCCTGCAAAAATGCCAGAGTCCAATTGCTTGAAGACCAAGCACTATTCAGTGACATTTAAGGCACCTTTAGGCCAAACCCTAAAGTTACACTCAGTTCCCACTTGAGTGTAACTAGCTGTTCTAAATGCAGCACAGTTTCTATTCCCTGACACCACAGCCACATCCCTATAAACAGGAAGGTCTTGCCCATGCAGAAGAAGTGGCATGTACAGAGCAGCTCCTGCACACATGGCACTGCTCAAGCAAGCAAAGGTGGGACTGATGAACACAAATGTACAAGAGCACATGCAAGCTCAACCATGCCTGCTTCACTGGTCTTGGTTTGGAAGAGCAGACATTTAGACTTGTCAAATGGAAAATTGTAGGTTGCCATGACAATGACAAATGATGCTGTTTGTAGCCACGAAGTGCATTGTAAGAGCAAATTGATGTTTGAGTTGTATGTGTTGCACCTACCCAAAATGTGCAGACACAGGCAAATTAAGCAGTCTGCCTTTGGTCTTGCATCCTCCCTTAATATGCTGCCTTTGGTACTTTGTCTGTACCTGCCTGATCCAAAAGGAAGGGATTTACATTATCTCTGAAAAGCTGTACTACTGACAGGTAAAGGTGAAACACTTGGCCTTGAGGAATACCCCACCCCCAATCCAGACTTTTCTTTGGGAGCTGTAGCATCTGTGAATGTCCTTTGCCCCTGAGCCCTTCCCTCCTACCTGAAGCGCAGCAAATCCAGGTGCACCCATGAGGGATTCCAGCCCTATACTAAGCATGTAAGTAGGATTTACAGGCCTTTACAAGAGAGATGAAATTCATGTTTTAGTTTTAAGAGCCTACTGGATTTGGCTGGTTGGACTGTATTTTTAAAATAATTCTGCATGTAACGTAGTATAACTGCATGATACTGGTATCTCATCAAACCAAAATACCCTGTGCTGAAAGAACTTCACGTCAGGGCTGATTACAGTAATTCTCCTCAGATAGTGAGTGAGAGATAAGAATCCAGTGGATGTGTAATACTGTCAGCAATCACAAGCACTGTGCACTCATCCTGACTCTCAGCAGCACAAGAGAAATGAGTTATTTATCTGGGTTATTACAGCAGCATGTATTTATTGATCTATTATAGCCACTGCAACAGCCTGGCTTTAAGATTTGGGAGCAGACAACTCAGTTCCACCACCCAGGCAGTTCTGCTTCAGGCACCCCTGCATACAGACATCCCTCTTGCACTACAGCTCTTTGCAGTGTATAAACTCTCTCAGACAACAGTGACCCATCAATGGCATTTCCCCCTCCTAATTCTGAGTGGGCTTAGAAAATCCATGCTTTTTTCTACCCAAACTCCACTCTTTATCCACTCATGATATAACCCCAACCTTCCACAAGTCATTGAGAAACTCCTGTGGGGCAAAGATCTTCAGGACCAAAAAAGGGCAGGCAGAGTTTTGTGCCGGGCTGCAGGATCAACAGGCAAGCAAAAAAAACCCAAAAAAACTTCTCAAAACCACTGAGCTCAATTTCAAACTCAGCTACTCCCTTATTTACTAAAAGTAAATCACATTTACATGATGAATGGAAGATTTTTCTTCTTTATAAATCAAAATTTTCTCTTGGACCAGGCTTGATCTGATTATATATATGTAAATATACTAGCTCTAGCTATACTAGTTTTACCCTTTGTATTCCTCCAAAATCCATTACTTTTCCAGCTAGCTTGGAAGCCTTAACTTTGCACATCTCAGGTAAGTTCATGTCAGAGCTTTGCAAGTAGCTATGCATTTTACAAGGCCAACAAGGGCAGAAGGTCCAGGTGGAGCCCTGGAAAAAACTAATTTATCTTAAAGCTGCTGCTCCTTACACTTGAAGTGGTCTTTGCTTTCTAAGTAAACTCCTTCAATTTCACTGAGATAAACATGAAAACAGCTGTACAAATTGTGACTCCATTTGAGGACAAATCAGACTGGTATGATTCCCAAACCTAAACAAGCTGGGAATCCTCATCTGTAAAGCCTCATACAAGACTTGAACTGTGAACACTCAGGGGATTAATTCATTCTAAAGCAGAAGAGCAGATTTCTTGCTATTTTAAGTCTGTGAGTCATGTTTCTACCTGCAGTAGCATCCCTTCTCTGGCATGAGGACCAGGGGTGCAGATCAAGAAGCTTTCACTGTATCCAAAGCTCCAGATTCAGCTTGGTTTGCTCTTTCCCCACAAGAGGCAGCAATTCTTTCTGTTCCTCTTTACAATAATCCCCCAACTTTCAAACTTCTACTTTACTCTGTTTCAAGACCTTTAATACTGTTGTTGGCAATATTATTCCCAAAAGACATATCTCAGGCACTGCAATGCTCCTTTGCAGGTTTAAAGAGGTCTGTGACATCTACAGAGGTGGCTGTGCAAAACAGAGCTATGCCTGGGGAAAGAATAAAGAATATTTAAGCACATGAGTGGCTCCCAACTGATTCCAGACATTCAGACACCAATAATGAAGCTCTGGAAGAGATTTTCTTCAGAATTGTAGTGTATCCTATGTAAACCAGAATTAACAAGAATGTTGGATTAATATTAAGAAATACTAATTAGGACTTTTTTCCTAATTTTTGTTCTGCAAAAAGTTGGATGCAAATTGAAGTATACAAATGAGAATGGCAAGCCCTTGAAAAAAGGAGTAACTGTTGTTGTTTGTAGTCTCATTCCAGACAGTAAATCCTGGTTTTGGAATGTAAGATAAATAACCTTGTCCTTTTGCTTTTTGACACTTTATTGAGAGATTTATCTCACCCCTGAAATAGCTGAGGACACTAACCAGTAAATTTAACTGTCACAGAATTGACTATCAGTGCCAAAGGCAGCCTTTTCCCCTAACAGAATAGGATCTCACTAATAATATCACCAGAGGCTCAAGATCCAGTTTGGCAGGACATGGACAAAGTACACAGCAACTGAAGCAGAGGAGCTCCTCCAGCTTCCATCTGTGGCTTTGCATGACTGTCAGGTGGGGCCTGCAAAATCAAACATCATTGAGTTTGCACTGAACACAGGTGATTCATGTCCATGGATTATTATTGGTGCTGTACTGCAACAATCAGTTGGGTAGTAGGAGAAATTCTCAATCATACTGTGTAAGGGGTGCTCTCAGCTTCTCAGCCTGCCAACTCTTAGATGACACACGTTGTTTCTGAGGAAGGTTGTGGTGACACTGGTGGTTGGGGTCTTTTTCCCTAGGACTGAGATTGACAAGAGAGAGGCTGTTTTCTTCTGTTTGGGCTCAGCTGTTAATTGTTTTTTATCTATATTATGTATATACAGAGTACAAGGAGCTACATACACTAAGAAAGAAAGGTGTAAAATGCAGAACAAAGAATCTCTCTTAGGTCATTAATGTGTCTATTTATCTAATAATCAAATGTTAAGTAAGTTATTTTTTTAGTGGCTTAATGTCTTGATGCCTGTGTGCTGCACTGCAGATTTTTTCATTCAATCACTTATTATTACTTAAAAACCCAAAGAAGAGGAGGAAAGAAGAAGGACAAGAAGGAGAAAGAGACAATGCCCAAAAGTCTTCATCTTAGATTTACTTATTAATATAACTAAAACTCCAAACTCTAACTTTTTTACCTAGTGATTTAAGAGATCTCTAACTTACACACTCACATTATTAGTTTCTTAATTTTAAAAGCTGTCTCTAGAGTTTTAGGCTAAGCTCAGTGCTCTCCCGGGTGTCAGAGCCAAGCACCACAAATAAAGGCCTATTTTCTGTGTGTGACTTCAACAGAAGGTCAAAGAATTTAAACTTCTCTCCCTTTCTTCCCACTCTCCTTGCCCAAGTGTGAGACAATCTGGCTTGGTTTGTGTGGCTGCAGGGCTTGCACTGGCCCTTGGCTGAGGCACAGCTTGTGCATCAGTTGAGAATTTCTGCAGGTGAAGCTGTTCTCTCTGCTTGGCTTTTCAAAGCACTTTCCCCAGACCCTGACTCCAGAGAGAGCCAAAGACTGGATTTGTTGCCTTTGTTTCAGTGCCTTGTCTGAGGCAGTTTGCTTTTCCAATGTGTAATTTCATGTCCTGCTGGCTAGGAGGGAAAGCAGGCAGCTCACTGCCTGCAGGATGAGCTGGAGCCTTACCCAGTCTGGGGCTGGAAACAGAGACAGCCAAGGGGGCTGGAGCTCCAAATCCAAGCTTTCAGTCTCTTTGAGCACTATGTTTAAAACATTAGACAAACTTGTTTAAAGCCAAAGGTGCTTCTGGTGACAGGCTGCAAAATGAACACAACTCTAATAACAAGGTGTAGTATTTGTTGATCAGATACAGGGTGAGCTTTACTCTGAAATGCTTTAGAAAATCACAGGGAAAATTGATTTCTTTGACTGTTCCTAGCCACCAACAGATGCTAATAAAAAGAAAACCTTCTTATCACTACAACTACAGCAGGGTAATGGCTGGCTGAATTCAGTTCCATTCCTCCTTCACACAGGAGATAAAACAAAGCTCTGTATAAATGTGTCAAATGCCAAATGCAAAACTGGATATGGGGAATCTCCTTTCAGCACTGTTGTTCTTCAATGCTAAGGAAGCATGAAAGATATTTCTAGTTTGGATATAGATGTTTCTATCCCTTGACTTTCATCCCACACAAATGCTAGCTAATTTCAACAGTACATTTTGAGACAAAAAACTCTTATCAATGTAAGTACTTCAAGCAAAGATAAAACTCTATGATGCTATGACAATGAGCTTCATAATTTTTCAGGCTGAAGAACACCTACATTTTCACAAATTCCTCTATCCCATCAACCCAGAACTAGTTGGGTTTTTTTTAAACAAAAACAAACAACAAAAAAAAAGAGCTTGAACCAGCAATTGCAATATCCAGCCTCTTTTGGAATTCTATGTATTTAAGAGGAAAGTGCTTTCCCTAATGACAGAGTAATAAAACCCTTGACTACACCTGTCTGAAACCTTAAAAAAGCTAAAGCATAACCTAATTGTTCTTGTTTTATCCTCTTTTTTTTTTTGTTAAATATTTGAATGGAAAAGCAATGAGCTTTAACATTTGTCCACAGCTGTATCAGCAGTAAGTCTTACAGGTAACAAGGTAACCTAAAATCTCTGAGGCTTTGTGCCAGATCCAGAATAGCAAATTCAGTTCTGTTGTTGAAACCAAGCCAAATCCTTTGACCCATTTCTCAGCTCAACATATTTAAATTTAGGCTTTCATTTTCCTGTGTGTTAACCCTTATGAATGCCATCTTACCTGGCTGCTGCCTTGCAGATACAGAACAAGAGGCTCATTCCTGGGGATGGTCACCCACACTTTGTACCAAGTCTTCCCTTTCTCAAGGAACTGGAGGTAGCTGCTGAAGAGGCTGTTTTCAGCTGCAAGGATGCTTTGCTTCTGGATGAGGGGGAAAAAAACAAAACAGAGTTGTTTCCATTTCTGTTTAAGTGTGCAAAATACTTAGAATTAAATATAAAATACTCAAGTGGTGCAGAGTCAAATAACTCTTGAGGGCAAATGTTGGATAGGCCATAACTAAATAAAAATTAATAATTATTGCATACAATTAAGAAATAGCATCATTCCATGTGACAGAGGCTGAACCTCCATTCCCAGCAGACATGAAGCTAAATTCAACTTCCACCCAGTAAATTGAGAATGGTAATTAAGATGATGCAGCTTATTTCTTGCTTAGCAAAGTAGGCTGGGAGATTACTTCAAATTAATGCTAAGGGTTTATTAACAGATCCTCTTGTGCATGGATGGAGCCAAATCAGAGCATAAAAAAAAGAAGAAATTGTTGTGTACTGATAGAAAGCAAAGAAAATCAAAATTCCTGTTTGCATTAGGATTTGCACGGAAGTCTCCTGAAGATTTCTGGCAGCTGCTAATAACATTTAAGTGGCAGTCTCCTCAGCTGCTACTAAGCTTGTTAAGAAAGTTTAATGTAAATAGAAGGGAAAGAAAAAGCCTGACTCTGATATTTTCTTTCTATACACTGGCTTTCTTGCATTTTATCTCATCCTTTCAAGATTTAACAAAAAAAAACTGAGCAGCCTGAGTAGAGGATGGGAAAATGACACACTTTTCCTTGAGTTTTTACAGCTTTTTGCTGTAATCTGCTTCCTGAAGTAAAGCCATGGGTCCCATTTCACTGGTTTGCCTCTCAGCTTTTCAGATTAACAGGGCCCTCTCTTCCTGGTGTAGGTGCAGGTTTGCCCCTGAAGCTTTTCCTATGGAAAGAGTGCTGCAAAATTTGTCATGAGATACCACAGACTGCATTGGCACCCATGAAGAGCTCATAATCTGTAGGCACAGCTGGAGTACACACATCACAGAATGGCTTGGCTCAGAAGGGACTGTAAAAACCATCTCATTCCAACCCCCTGCCACAGAGGGGAATAGCTATATTCCATACCATTCCACATGTATACCAGAGCTGAAGGTTAGGATGGGGTCAGGTTCCAGCTCCAGAACTTTCTCTGCACTCTGCAGACCTGGCAGCTCAGGGCAGAGCAAGGCAGACCTGCAGCTTTATCCCACTCTATTGCTGAGATCTTGGATGTGTTTGGGTACAAAACTGACAAAGCCCCCAAGCAAGAGAGCTGCTACATGGAACTAAAAGTGAAAAAACAGATCTTGTTTTTTGAACAGTTACTGTGCACAGCTCAAGATTGGAAATACACCATAATAGAAAGTAGTCAGAAGGTTTTCCTTTTTTGTGACTTTGCAAGCTGAAGCTTAGCTGTCAAACCTGTGTGCATCCCTGTGTGACCAGCATCCTATGATGAATGCTCACCATCTACCATCAGCATCCAGGCTGCAGGTGTGTTCAATGAGAGTTACAGGTCAGAGGATTAAATATCATGGTGAGGCAGAAAAGAAAACCAATTTCATTAGTTTTTAATAAATACACTAAAAAAAGAGAGCCACACAAAGTTTCTTAGGCAAAGACTGTACCTCTGCAGCTAATCTTTTCTTCTGTTCCCCAACTGCTTCCACCCCAGGGCTGCAGGGGCTTGCTGGGAGCTGCAGGAAACACTCTTTACACACTCGATTGTGGCGGCTGTTATCTGCAAGTGCCTTAAACTCAGAGCATTTTGCACAGATCACCTGTAACAGACAGATGGTGTTTAATTAGCCATGTTTAAAACACAGCCCTTTATCACAGAAATTGACTTGCAGAGTGGTTGTTAGTAAAGCAAAATTCTATGAAAGCTAATGTAAACTTAAGATAGAGAGACCAATATAATATTCAGTATATCTACCTCCATTAATAATTAGCATGTTTGTGATCCTATGCCTTATACCAGAATACCAAATTAAAGAAAACTAATGTCTTTGGGGAAATACTGTATGACTAACATCATGCAAGTTTGCTTTTCTTGTCTTTTCTTATAAGACAAAAAGAGCTTATGTTTACAAAGCAATTAGTGCATTTTAATGGTCTAAGAAGGACTGACTTTCAGAGTGAACGTGGCTGACATCTCTCATCAATCAAGGACATCCTGGAGAACTGAGGAATCTGGAAAGCACCAACTATTTTAAGAACATAGTCCAATATATTATCCATTAAAATTGTTTGTGTGCCTCAGCTGCCAAGAGCATGCAGTGGCACATTGGGCCTGAGGAACCAGTGCTTGGAGACAATGCTGGATCTGCAGCTCCAGATCCTGTTTCCATGCTAAAAACTTCTCTAATACACCTGCTCCAGGGAGAGAAACTGTCCCCAGGGTGTCAGCCTGCTGCACATCCATTCTGAATTTCTGTACAATAATAACCACAAACCTGCAGAACACATATATGTTGTTACATGCTTCACTGTAAGACTTTAATTACTATATGAAAAGAACTGCCTTAATTCAGGAAATGTTACCCAAACAAAAGCAAGACAGCATTTTTAGCAACATGATAGTCATTCATTGAGACAAAATAACTTCTTTAATTTGAATGCTATTGCCACACCACAAGGCATTACACAACAAACAATGGTTTAACAATAAATTATTAATGATGTAATTCTTGTTATCTCCCTGTTCCTGGGGGAAAGCCATTATTTAATTTCTTTAGTAACACTGTCTTTGCAAGGGGATATTTTAAACACCCAGAAATGTATTTCATTATTTAAGCAATTATTAATAAAAATGAACCCAGAAGGTTGAAAATCCCAACTCTAGGGTAAAAATGCCTCCTCCAGAGCAATTTAATTTCAATTGCTGAGATTGAGGTTTCTTTAAATATCTTAGCTATACATTTAGATCTCTCTGCAGCTGAAAATTTATCTCTACTTTGAATTACTACTGTTATTTAAATAACAGTTTTCTTAGTTACATTAGGAACACTGAATGAGGTTTCAAGTCATCTTGCAGAAATCCATCTCATCTTGGCCATGGTTATGATTTACAGGAAAAAACCACAAAGGGAATTCAGCCATCAATAAATGGCTCTAGAGGAGGTGGCTGAGGGCCTTCAGTAACTCAGCCCTGCCTCTCTGGAAGAGATTTGCTTTGGTTTTTCAAGCAGGAGGAAACCACTTTTGCACAGCCTTTATTTAGGGAAAGAAATGCAGAATCACAGAGTATGCTGAGTGGGAAGGGACCCACAAGGATCACCAAGTCCAGCTCCTGGCTGCACACAGGGCATCCCCAAGTGTCCCAACCTGTGCCTGAGTGTTGTCCAGACTCTCCTGGTGCTCTGGCACGTTTGGGGCTTCCCTGGGGAGCCTGCTCCACTGCCTGACCACTTGCTGGGGGAAGAACCTCCTTCTAATATCCAACCTAAACCTCCCCTGAAACAACTTCAGGCCATTCCCTCAGTTCCTAGAAAGAGCTCACAGAAAGAGATCAGAGTCTGCCCCTCCTCTTCCTCACAGAGGAAATTGTTGACCCCAGCAAGTCTCTCTTCAGTCTCCTCTCCTCCAGGCTGAAGAGAAGAAGTGCCCTCAGCTGCTCCTCACCTGGCTTTGCCATCTCCATTGTCCTCCTTTGGATGCTCTCTAATGGCTTAATACCATGTTTAATATTGTATGCTCAGCTGTTCATTTTAGAAGAGCTGCTGTCTGGGTGAAGTGAGGCTGTCTGAAAGTCACTGCTTCTGCAAACAAGTTACAACCCCAGATACACACCCAGCCCCAGGAAAAGCACCACCTTTCTTTCTATCCACTGAGGCACTGAATTTGCCTTTAAACATAAACACAAACTAAGACCCTTGCACCAGTTTTGCTCTTTTCCCCCCTCGATACTGAGAGAGTAAAGCAAGTGGAAAAACCTGCTCTGATGACTTGCCATGAACCAGAATGCCTATTAGTCTCTGCACTGGAAAAATACAAAATTGTCTTCAGTGGTCTCTGCAGAAGAAACCCAAGAGCTGAGTGTGCTGGGATACTTACTGCCCCACACTGCTTACAGTGGTGCCGCCTCTTGGTGATGGAGTTAAAGCTCTCACTGCAGCTCTTACAAGACTGTTTCTCTTTGTCTCGCTTGGATTTGGAAGATTTCCTAAAGGAATCACTCTGAAATTAAAAGTACAAGTACGTGATTAAAAAATAATAATTAGAAAATGACAAAATTGTTCATGGAGTTCCACTGACAAAGATGGGCTTCACACCATTCTAGGAAAGAATTTGCATGACTCTGCTGCTTGTCTCAGCTGGAGTTCTCACTCAACCATCAGGGGTTTTGGGGGGACATTATGTGATCTCAGCCCCCTCTCTGTCAGTGAGGAGATGGAGGAATGGCCTCAAGAAAAAGCTTCCCTGCCAGCACTCACCTCTTTCTTTTTCAAGGTACATGTTGACTTTGTGAGTGTGTTGTAAACTTTCCTCCCTTGGTGGGGAGGAGATGTGAAGATTTTGGGGAAAATGGCTTGACTGAAGAAATGAATGGTATTGGGAGTGGACTTTGTGCCACCCAACTTCAAATGCTTAATTTAGGAGTTTTCTTAGGCTCCCTCCCAGCCCAAGATGAAGCATAAAACTCCTCAGGAAGGCAGGGGCACCCACACCAGAAAGATCTGCACTATCTGCTGTTTAGGTGGCCAGGTAAGGTTAGCCTCTAAATCCAAGCTGGTACCTAAAGTCACTCAGCAAACACTACTGGACCATTTCCTGATAAACAGAATATCATTACTGGATCCAGCATAAACTGGACTTCCCATGCCTGGAGGTGTTCAAGGCCAGGTTGGATTCAGCTCTGAGCAACCTCATCCAGTGGAAAGTGTCTCTGCTCACAGTGGGGGTTGGAATGAGATGATTTTTAGGGTCCCTTTCATCCCAAACCATTCCATGATTCTGTGATTAACTTGCCAACACAATGTGCAGATCACAAAAACACAAGGCACTGTATAAAGATGTCTTTAAGTGTTTGATGAATGCCAGCAATATTTCACAGTATTTCTCAACAATATTGTCAGAATACAGTGAGAACATGAGTTTGAAACATTGTTGTTGTAGTTGCAGAAAAGACAATAAATATGAAAAAGTCTTTATTACTTGGCAAATTCCAGTGAGCTATTTTAGAAGAAAGACTTTTTCAATAATATGTTATTTAACTGCTGACACTGAAAAAGAATTTAAAAAAAAACTTCTTTCCATTCCTGTGAAAATGAGGAGACCTTCCTGCACTGGAAGTGCCCTCATCCCACCCAGGGATGGTTCAGGTGACCTTACCACATGCTCTTAACACATCATCTGAACAGAGGGGCTTTTGTAACAAACAAGGACGTGCACTGTAACTCACATTGTCCATTGTGGATAAATTTAAGTCACTTTGCAACTGTGTCCTTTATTACACAAGCTACTTTATTTACTGCTGATGCCTTTTAAAAGGAGTGATAACACAGAGCTGCCTTCACTTCAGCTTCTTGATACTAATGAGCTTGAATAATACACTCACATAAAATCTGTTCAGAGCCAGGATCTACTTCTTTCAGACCAAGCTGCTTTGACTGCTTGCTTTTACTCTACTGCATTTAACTCTCTAAATCATGACAGTTTCCTCCAATATTAAAATTTTGATGGAAAAATGGAATATATCCCAGCAAGAGGTACAACTCTTAGGACTGCAAGATGAAAGCCTGTGGCTAGCCTTCTTAGGTGAGCAGACATCTGAACTTAGTGTACTTATGCTGCCTCCATTTGCTTCTGAAATGCAGGGAAGAATCACCAAAAAGCTGGTAAGAACAGCAAGAAAAGCAGTGGGCTGCTGTTATCATTATTTATTACTCATTATATCGTTGGAGAATCACACAGTCCCAGAATGGTTTGGGGTAGAAGTGACCTTTAAGCCCATCCAGTCCCACCCTGCCATGGCAGGGACACCTTCCACTGTCCCAGGTGCTCCCAGCCCTGTCCAGCCTGGCCTTGGGCACTGCCAGGGATCCAGGGACAGCCCCAGCTGCTCTGTGCTCAGGTATTTCATTCTGTCTGGCCCAGCAAGTAGAAATTCAGCCCCAATGTTGTTCATGTACTCATAAATACTGTCTGATGAGACTCTTACATGAGCAGACACATGAGCTACAAAGCAGTTTTAGTTATTTTCCTTCTCATTATTATTCTCTTACAGGTGTATTTTCCATTTATAAATTAATTACTTGGAGTAACCCACAATGGTGCAGAACATCAGCAAGTGCTTCTGGAAATGCTTACTATAAGTGAAAAAAAATTTTAATTATATAGCAAATTTTGTACTTTGTAACCTTTTAGTTTGTTTCTCTACACACCAACATTATACATGCAAGAATACATGTAAGACAATTTCCATAGGCTCATATTTCCTCCTGCACACAGAAGTCTGAGCATAACCTTCACTAGCAGTGCAGAGCAGCAAGACAATCCAGCAAAAGGGTACCATGATGATGTGGACAAGCAGATGATCCTTCCTGCAGTAGGATTTCACTGTCTGCTTATGCAAATGCTGAAGAAAATCCCAGAAGGCTCTCAAGCAGGCTGAGGAAGAACAGGAAGGCACTCCCAGTTCACTGGCCACCACCACCACCACCAAGTGGTTTGCACGTGAAGCTGTTGAGCACACCATGCATTGCTTGTGCTCTCACTGAGCTGCTACTAAAGGGATGGCAGCACTAAAAATTCATATTTTCTGAAGCTGCAGCTAACATTTTCATTATTCTCATCGATATTATCCATTTTTAGCAACATTAGAGCCCAGAATCAATACTACACAATTTTGGGTATTTTTACCTTTATCATTTTGATCAACTCAATTTTTATTTCTATGTCAGAAATTAAATTTTTTCTTTAAATGCATGATTTAAGGAAAATTACTTAACATACCAAGATATGCTATTCAAATCACTGACAGAACTATTTATAATCAACTAAAAAGATACAATTTGTTAATTCAATTACAAATAAAATTTACATTTCCTGAACATACTTAAGACCAACCAAAATTTTTATGTGGGTTTAGGTTATTTTAATACTACAAAACATCTGTTTTTTTTTTTTTAAGTAGCCCACTAAATACAGCATCTATAACTCAAGGCACAAAACACTAATCACAAAACTGACTACAAATAAGGAAAAGATTGTTTAGTGAAAATATGAAGTAACAAAAAAAATAACCAGCAAGAAGCACACTAATCACAAACACAACTTGCTTTTTGTATAGGTCAGGTTTCTGGCTTGTCTAATGGCTTTGCATTGACACTGTGCATTCTACCAGAAGGTTCCAAGCTTGGCCAGAGGTCTGCTGGAGCTGCTAAATGGCCCCTTTGTTACTAAAATAGCCATGCTAATACATATCATCCTCTAGCATGTCTCTACAGGTAAGGGTATTTTTGGTGGTTGTTCCTGTTGAGGCTAATTTTCAGTAGATTCAACTGACCCTAGGCATTTCCTGAAAGTCTTTTAATCTAGAAGAGAGAGATAAGAATGATAAAAAATAGACCTTATTAAGGTGTAACCCTTGGGTTTGGCTCAGCAGCAGTCATAGCTGTTTTACTGAGCAAAATGAATAATACCTTTGAAAGACTATTTTGCTTTTCTGGCAGCCAATGTCTTATAGGCCAGAGACATACAAAAATACTATCATCTCTTCCTCTGCACTAGCAAAAACATGGAAAGCATAGTGTGGAGGCAGTGATACTCAAAATTTGATTCTGGAGGTGAAATTCTGAGTTATACAATGCAACAGCATTAAACACATAGGTTTCCTGGTATCTTTTTTCCTTTCTTCCTTCAAATAATCAGTGTAACTCCCTATCACAGTTTAAACACATGCAGACAAAACCAACCAACCAACCAACAAAACCACAAAAAAATCCCCATGAAGAACAAACAAACAAACAAAGCCCACACAAACCTTCCTCCCCTCCAAACCCAGTGCTACAAACTGAAGGAATCAATTCTGATGCAGCATGTATCTGCTACCTGAGCTATGTTACTTTAAGAAGTTTCTGCATGATTTGAGAAGAATCCACGCATCCAGCACTGTTAATAAAGTCAGCTTTCTAACCCAGCAAATTGGTTGGAGAGGTTATTTGCTGTTTTTTGTGACACATCTGAGCAGGATTCAAATTCCCTTATGCTGCAAATGGCGAAGGAGGGGCCCAGCACAGCATGAAACCCAACACCTGAAATCCTA